>NC_042493.1:75732450-75747296 GCF_005508785.2 Acyrthosiphon pisum
TCATTGAATTCAAATTTAATACCATCCATTATACAGTGACCCACTTGTAACCTACTGTACAGCAGAGCGAAATCCACTTACCCACCTTTTTAAATTTCTTAATAATTATGTACATTATAATTTATAAGTATACGTTATTATTTATTATATTACGTAATCTATAGGTTTACAGTTAACTGAAACTTTTAAAAATGTATTTTATTATTTTTGTATATTGCAACACGGTACACCGTTTTGAAATTCGATCAAGTGTATAAATTACTCAAGTACCTAGGTTTCAGCTGATTTTCGTTCATACTTCATACTTCTTTTAAATTTTGTATCGCTAAGCGTTTTTAAAACACCTGATCTTTAATGGACGATTGCATGTTAGTTATTTCCATAAGATATTTTGATTTGTTATTATTTATAAATTATATTAATTTGACTTAGGTGTCAAAGCGGATTAGTGAGAAAGCTACTGGGCGTCTGGGCAATCGGCAATCGCCCGGGGAATTTTCGTTTTTTAACAGATGTATATTCGTTTGTTCGACTAATCATATTTATTATTTATTTTGTTTTGGGTTGTTACCTACTATCTATTATATTAATGTATTATTTTGTTTTAAATATTTAAAGACCTTAATTTGTCACAATGTATACTATTCAATATAGGTACAATATAATTCTTTCAACGAGTTTTCTTTACGCGTTATAACTAGAGAATAATTAGGTATAGGTACCTATATCCAAAGCTGATATAAGAAATGTAACCAAATATAATTTACCTGCTGCTTGGTATAATGTAGGTAACCAATCAGAAATATGCATCAGTGGATTTGGAAGCGTTTTCTTTTTCGATAATAATTTACTCCATACGAATGCTGCAGTTCGAATGCCACCTTCCCAAGGTGTAGCTTTTTCCTTTAATAAAAACAAATCACATTTAGTATTTTTTCTAATCATTTAATTCAATATGATTCTCAGACTCAATAATAAACCTATCAGGAAAAATTAGCTAAGTTATCGGATTGCTCATGGGTACCTATAATGATGGTTTTATTCATGTACATTGTACTAACCTATATACACATAATAGGCGGAAGTGGCAACAAATTTACCAAACATATTTTTTTTGCCTTTTTTACCCTCTTCCGAAAAATCTGACCAAGTAATTTCGTTTTCCATTTTTACACTCTTTTTACAATTTGGGAAAATACTTTCTTAGTGGGTCTCTACAGTATGTATCATAAAACGAAACTACTGACCAAATTTTATACTCATAGCCAGAGCCGGATCAAGGGGTGGGGAAAATGGGAAAATTTCCTTAGGGTCGCAAAAGTTGTAACGTTTTAAAGGGCTGAAAATGTTTAAATATGTATGTTTAATAGGGGTGCCAATGAAATTTAGCATACGGCACTACTCATAGCTTCATATAAATTCCCGGCTAGGCAACTATGAATCAGTCAGTCAGACAGGTTCTTTTATATATTATATAGATATTTTATACAATTATAAAATATTGTGTAGTAAATACATATTAATATTATTTAACTTTATCAAAGCTTACTCCTTTCAACGGCCAATTGGAACCATAATTTCTGTGGATACCATTAGTTGGAGCTCCATTGTCTGATACAAATACAAATATTGTATTATCAAGCATGTTATTTGTATGTAATGCGTTAAAAACTTCAGCTACCGAATTATCAAGATTTTTCATCATACCTAGAGAACATATTATTATATTAAAATATACAATATGACCATATAAAAACTATATTAAACAAAACAATTACAAATAAAAATTTGGAAAGTCTACAAAGAAATATAATTAGATATTTATGTGAGTATGTATACCTATGTACATACAGAGTACAGGCTACATGGCTGCATTATACCTACCTTGTAATTTATAATCATGGCTAAATAACATTATTTAGTCATGTTTAAAACTATTTGATTATTCCTACTTTAAACGGCTAAGATGGCAAACAAGCATTGAATTTCACAGTTATTAAAACTTCAATATTAAAAAAAAAAGTTGAGATAAGTTTATAAAAGTTTTTAAAAAAACGTCCTTAAATAAATAGCCTCAATTGTTGACTTAATTTATTTATCATTAAATCTGTTGGTATAGCACTATGGCTAACCAATTATTTGCATCAAGTTTAATGATTCCCCAACTATTAATGTTATAAACATATATAGTATAGGTCAAGCCTGGGCAAGTTAATGATAATTTTTAACTGAGTTAAGTTAAGTTACTGTAAAACATTTTAACTCAGTTAATAGTTAAAAGTTAACCTAATTTTTTTTTTAACTCAGTTAAGTTAAAAGTTATATGAACATTTTCAATTAACTTATTAACTTAAGTTAAGTTAATTTATTATTTTTTTTTTTTATAATATCTTTATAAATACCCAGTAATATGGTTTAAATAATAAAAATCATAAATATTATTGAACACAGGAAATAGCCAATAGCTTTTCTATACACGGGTACTGAATTAATAGAATTATGAAGTAGGTACGAAAAAAATACAAAATTGAAAATGCCAAAATAAATACAACCTTTTGATTTATTAATACACTAATACAGATAAGTACTATACATTTTTTTTAAATTATTAAATAAAAATAACATGGTATTTAAGAATGTATTTAATTTTAAACTCTGAATACTTTTTCAGGGTACTAAAAGTCTAAAACTGTTTGAGAATATAGCCAACTTTATACTTTAGTAAAATATTTATTTAAGAAATTGATTTTAACTATATTTGTAATTCCCTATTCTAGTAAATGGTTATGTAATATCAATAATAATTTTTATTTTTATTATTTAATTATTTATAAATTAACTTAATTTGAATTTGATTAAAAGTAACTCGTTATTTATTACGTTAATATAAATTAAAATAAGTTAAGTTAAAAATTAAGTTAATGAAAATTAAATTTAAAAAAAGTTAAGTTAAAAGTTAAAATTAACTTAACATTTAACTTTTTAACGCGTTTATGCCCAGGCTTGGTATAGGTATCTTATTAACCCCTATCAAGAAAGGGTGTACAAGTATATATTGTGTATGCAGTTATGACACTATTAAACTCCATAAGTACCTATACGGTTTAATGTATAGGACAGGTACATCTATTTGATACCTACATCATGATAACTGACAAGCAGGTCGTAACTCATAAGTACCCATATATATATACAACAACTAGCTAGCCGCCTTTATAGGTAGGTACTACAGTTGTGACTAATGTTGAATTCGGCCGCCATTTATGAAGCAAGCAATGTTTACATTTATTTTACATTTATTCATATACATATCTACTTTTATATACATATATTATACTGTGATAATATTATTTTATAAGCATTGCCTGCTTTGTAATTGGCGGCTGACTTCGATGATAAGAAGGATATGGCATCTAGTTGTTGTATATTAGGTATCTATGTAAGTAGCTACCTACCTACATTTAATATTTAAGTGTAGGTACCTACCAGTTATTACCTAATATAATATATTTATGAATAGTTAATTAGGTCATACCAGCATATTTACGGCGGTACTTGTCTTTGATCGATTGAAAACTATTTATGTCTTCTTGGGGTGCTTGTAATGGATTTTCGTAAGTGCCTGCGTGTGGAGCCAAATGGGCGAGGTACAAAAACAATGGCACAGAATTATTATGTTTCGTTATAATATCAGTGGCTTCCTTGGTGAATAAATGTGTTGAATATTTCCCTACACTTGACCAGTCAGGATTTAAATCGCGCCTCATATCAAACCCTTCAAAAGATGCAAACTAAAATACAACAAATAATAAACAAAGATAAAAACATAACTCGAGTTAAATAACATGTTAACAAAAACCATAATTCATAATCAATAGTAGTATTATGGTATTTGAACAAAATATTGGGTCATTTAAATGGACACTAAAAGCGTATTGGACTATTGAAAATATTGTTATTTAAAAAAATTACTGTGAAGATTCAAATACACGTTATAAGATTTGGTACGCACAGTTGTAATTCGGGGTACACACAGAGGATACTGATGAATGATTAAAATGACACAAGATACGTGAATGATGACTGCGGGACGGACGCGAATCAGTCGAATACGAAACAATTGTATTATAACATTAATAATAATATACCTACACAAATAGTTCAAATAACAACAATACAGACGTGCATAGCCGCATAGGGGCGATCAAAAAAACAATTGTGATATTTGTATATTAATTTTGAATTAATAAGTATTGTAATAATATTATAAAATATAAATAGAATAATATTCGTATTACATAATATTAATATTTTGTGATACTCAGTAATAGCATCGGGATTCAAACAAAATATTTTCTTCACTTAAAAATGATCGTTTTAATTAGATTTATAAATAATATTATAAGTAATTTGCTTTATAAAATTCGAAGAAACCGATAATAGTTTTAAATTTTAATCGGTTTTAAGAACGGATTTTCAATTTTATGGTTTCGATTTGGGTTTTGTAAACGATTTTTTTAAGATTTAAAGTTTCAGTTACGGTTTTTTAACCGGTGTTTTAAAGCTTTTGGTTTCGGTTCGGATTTCGGTTTTCGAATATGAAATTACAGCGGTTTTAACTGGTTTTTCAGAAAATGTTGTCTCCATCTCACAAATGTAAAACATAGAAAAAACTGTTTTACGCGTGAAAGATCCGAAAAGGCTATAGTCGTAACTAAGATACGACATTTTCACCACATAAAAAAGGAGAACTATGGCTGTGAAATATCGTTTTTAATTTTTCAATATCGTAACTAAAAAAAGTTATTCAAGTTTTAAAAACACAAAATAATGGATTTTGAAAAAATAAGAACTCTTTTCATATAAGTGGTATCAAAAAAATAATAACAATATTTCATAGATAATGTTCTCAACTATATTGTATATCAATTTGGAGGCTGAGTGGTTTTATCCCGCGCTAAACAGATTTTGCTATGTTGTACATATTTTGTGAGGTGGAGGCATATTCGGGTGTAGCGACCATTAATTTATTACCTATATGTCTAATAAAGGTTCTTAACATACTTCATATAGGTATTTTCAATGGACAATGGAGTTATATTCAGTGTAATTTAAATAAATATGTTTGTATATTATATTTTAATGAAAAACATTAAAAATATTATTTAATAATATATTAACTTCCTATATGTATTATGTAAACATACGTACAGTTGCTTGGACCATATGTGTATAATAATCTTGATATCCATTCCAGAAACCATAAAAGCTTTTGAATCCCCGGTATGTTGGTGTGTAAGCTTTCTTGAAGTAACCCAAATGCCATTTGCCAACGGCATGAGATGTATAACCTAATTTATTTAAATGTTCAGGCAATAATATTTCATTCAATGGTAACCCCCAAGGTTCAGGCTCTAATATCACATTATGTTGAGTCCCTGAAAAATTACCAAAAACATTTAGGTAACTAATAGATGATATTATTATAAAGTAAATCAGGTCTTATTTAATAAAATGTTATCAATATATACTAAATAATAGATATATTAATCATACACGAAAATATTATATAGGTATAGGTGCGAGGTTGGTATCTAATTACAAAGTGCGTAGGTACATATTGAGTATTTTTATTAATATACTTTGCTTTAATAATATTAGATAATTATTGCATCAAATAATGTTGTAGGTAGGTACTTAAATTTTAAAATTTAAATTCCCTTATTTAGGAAAAATGTTTATCAAAGTGTTTGATTTTTGATAAACATATTTTAAAATATGCATTTGAATCAAAAATATTAGGTCCACTGGCGCCGAAGTCCAAAATTTTACTTATGATATTTGACACATCCACATAAAATGTTGACACCTAGGTACCTATTTCTTATAATTACCTTACCATACACCAAGTATAGTTTTTATGTTGTCTATTAAACAAATTTTCATAAAACAATTATAGAATGACAAAGGTGACCCCCTACCTACTAAAATTGTACAATTGTCATAGGTAAATGTATATTTAGGCGCCACTGCAGTTAGGTACTTACCCTAAAAGTCTAAACCCATAAAATATCAAAATATTCAAAAATATATGCACTAATATTTTTAAGTATTTGATCACAGACGCTGTGAATTATATTTTATTATACTATTAAGCACGTAGTTTTTACAATCAAATTACGCAAAAAAAATATGCATATAGGTACCTAATGCATGGAAGTCCTTGCTCTAGACCTCTAGCAATAAGTAGTATAATACGATTAATACGCGTGTGTAGACAGATTATAGTAGATAGACATCCAAGAGCATACAATAATGTATTATTTATATTATACAATAGTGAAGTAAATTTAAGTAAACGCACTATGTAGTACGGTTTGTGTATACATTATACATATTAGACAAGTAGGTATAGTAAAATATATGTATATGAAATAATGCCAGTTTCGTTATTTAAATAAAAAAAATCTTTATCAGCTAATCGTGTTATGAAATATTCTTTATTATATATACCTACCTACATGTTAAATCAACACCAGGCGCAGGTAGTCTTTGTGTTCGAGTCCTATCAGAACTCAACGATTTTGCTTATAATATTATGTTAGTTAAATCAATACGGCTCTGCAATTATGTGACTCATATTCATTAGGCGTACAGTACGCTGACCTTTCTATATCTATCTAATTATTATAATTCAGGGTCTTCTAGCTTTCGGTGCTATCATTAGTAAATACAAAAATATTTAATTGTTTGATAAATTATAATAATATTGATTAATTATGTTAAAAAATAATAATAAGTTAATCAGTTACATTAATGGTCACTCTATGGCTTTACCAACTTCGACTAGACTGCGTAGGTATAATTAATGTGAACTTAAAAATAACAATGATTCCATAGGAAAAACAATTCTTATAGAGTTTCTACAATTTACAATGACATCATTCTTCTCATTATTATAATTGATATGTTCTTATAGAAATAAGTGAATATAATTACTCAGGATTTTTTTTTTATATTAAAGTAGTTAGAATAATATCTTAAATAGGTACTTACTTCTATTCTTCAAAATAAAATTAGAAATTATGAAAAAATTACCAAGTGTAAACAAAAATAATTATAGTTATTATTCTTATTATAAAATATTTAAATTATATGCGATTCCTAAAAATGATTGGGGATACAAATAAAACTAATATATATAATTGTATAAAATATATATTTTAATAAGTTACAATCCAAATATATAGGTACCCACAAAATACTTTACCTAAATAAATAAGTACTACCTATGTAATAATATGTAAAATTAATAGTTTGTCTTTTTTGTCCGAATGAATACTTTCACACGTTTCATTTGGGTCAAACGATCGATTAAACATTTTTCAATGATAATAATCGTTTGTTGAAATTTCATAGTAATTTTTTTTTATCAATTATGGGTTAAATTTAAATAATAATAATTAAAAAAAAATGTCCCTATAAATATAAGAACCACACTTTCGTTTTATAGAAAATAGATTTTGTGTTGTCAGTATTTGTCTAATTAAAAACATATATTATTAACCTTAATGAGTAGGTAAAGACTAATGATTATCATTCATCCCAATAAATGTATTTTTGATTCAATTAGATGTCCTTAATACAATTTTCAAAAGTAGGTCCACCAATTATTCTATTACATAGAAGTTATATTCTTCCTTTGGCTTTTAGTTTCCATACGATGTCAATACTGAATACACTCACGATAAAAATTCCCCCAACAGTTTCCATGGTTACTAAAAGTGATATTGATTTATATAACTAACGGGAGTCGGTCAATTTCAGCTCACTTGTTACTTGCTAGCGGTTACATACTATAATCATGGCATCATGCTATCAGAACTATAACATTGTTATGAATTAAGAGGATGTCGGCAAAATATTTGTTTTCTCTCTCATACCCACGCACAACATAGTTAAAACGCTTCACCTAAAATCGTTTTTTATGATTTTTAAGTTATCTTAGAGTACAATCACCTATTACAATAATTATAGAAGATAATATTTTTCAGGATTTGACATATCAGTTTTATATTTTATTATTATTTAACTTTGTATTCTACTTTCAAAATAAAATAAAATATGTTGTAAATTTAAATTAAGTTTAAATTGTTTTGAGACAATATTTAGACAAATCGATATGTCAATACTCTCAAAAATATTATTCTCTATCGTTTTTGTAATAGGTAATATTAGTAATATTTTACTCTAAGATTACTCAAAAACATAAAAATAATGATTACCTATGCTTTTTGTCAATGTTACGTGTGGGCCAGAGAGAGAAAACAAACAATGCGCTGACATCCTCTTAAGAAGATAATAATATTTAATGTCTTAATTTTTATATTGACTAATAAAGTGTCAACAAATACTTTTAAGAAAAAAAATAAACACGATCGCGTATGAACTTGTATGCAACGATGTCAAATTTATTAATTTTACTATATATACTTACCTAATAAATAGCAAGTACATGTACATTAATTCTATAATAATCAATATAAAATAATAAAATATAATGAGAATAACTAAATATAATAATAAAATAATCAATAAATAAATAAAATCGTGAGTAATAAAATAATTAATAAATAAATAAAATTGTCAATAAATTATTTTAAAATGCCTAAATTTGAATTCCCTGACATCTCTAACCAGCTAACCTACTACTCTTAAATATTAGATTCATTTTGTATGGATTTTATACTCATCGTGGCTTTATGATATTTTTAATTCTATTTAAGTCTTTTTTTGCCATTTTATTTATTCTTCCATTATTAACTGCAACTCATCATATCGCATCCGGGAATATACCTCCATAATAATTGCCTTATGAGCTCTGATTTCAAAGTCTAGTCTAAGTAGAGTGAATGCTAATTTGTTTTAAGTTAACTTCATACACAGCTCCGTGAGAAATAGCCACATGTCTTGGTAGGTTTCTTTGGTTTTATTTTGCAAAAAAAAGTAAACAACTGATCTATAAAATTCATTTTTTTAACTGTGGATAGTATAAAGTTGAGAAAAGTATTTAGGTGCGTATTGAAATGTACCATTTGAAAATAACTCTGAACAATTCATCATAAACTACAAATTTTCTTAAAAGCCTTATGATTATGAAAAAACTCAAAGTATTTATGAATTAGTTTTAGTTCACTCGTGTAGTCGTGTGGTATACTGGTATAAAAATTGGAAAGAACGCTTATACCTACATTGTACGCAGTCGTGTAGTTAAAAATCAGGTAAAATCGTGAAAAGCAAAGGTGGGCATTAACTAGTTAAAAAGCTAATTTTTTTTCTAATCAACTTATGAACTCTACTAGTTCAATGTACAGTTGAAATAACTTAGCTTTTCTCAGTTGATTTTAAAAAATCCATCAAGTTAAAAACATTTTGAAATTTTTCGTTTATACTTAAATTTTAACATATCAGTAAAAAATAAAAACATTCCAATAAAATCACAAACATTTCTGTTCTTTATCTTGATGACGTAATTTTGTGTATATTTATATATTTTATTAAGTTGTAAATTATATATTATTATGCGAGTTGCAATTATAAATGTTTTTAATAAAATTAATAATTTTAAATTACAAATTGACAATTGTTATGTTTTAATGTAATATAACTTATAATATATATGAATGTCATGTAGGTATTCATCTTAATGTATTATGACATTCAATTGCTATACGATATAAAAAATATATTTGTTAAATTATTAATTTGAGATGAGTATAGTTTAAATTAGTAAATAATAGTAAAGTAAAAGTAAAAGGGTATACAGTGTACATTATGAAAATAGTTCAATACAATTGTTTTTATAATTTATAAATTAGAAACTAGAAAGACACATTCACTTTTTATGTGATTTACATACTAATTAAAAAAAAATTGATTAACTTTTTTTTAACTGAGTTAAGTTAATATTTTTTTCTATATTAACTTTTAACTTATCGAGTTAAATTTATAATTTGTCAACTGTTAAGTTTTAATTTATCGATCTTGTGTCCTCTTAACTTAACTTAACTTGAGTTAATTAATTTTTAGAATTAAAACAATAAAATAAAGGTTTTGATGAGAAATCGTTATTACAATAACGTAAGTATATTATATATACATGTAATTGATATTTAATATTCAATATGACGTCAATACTTGACACTATTTGTATAGTTTTTAAAATTGTACTTACATAATACATGCATAGTTAGTTAATCTTAATATAGGTAGGTACATTGAAAAAGGTAGGATTATTTTTGCTATTTGTTTGCTGTTGTAAGAGTAAACAAATATCGTAAAAGTGTAAAATTTTATTTTTTAAGTGCCATTATAGGTAAGTATAAATAAAGCACTAACGAAGGTGATTCTTATTAGTTATTATATTATATATTATATGTATATATAAATATATAATGATATATATATATGAGCTGAAAAGTAATTGATGAATTGACTAAAATAAGAAAATTACATTTTGTATTAAATATTGTTTGTGATTTTTTGAAATAAAATGTATTAAATATATATATTTTGTAACTTATTAAGCTATTGCATAGCTTTTATCGCAGGTCTGGTGTAGTGACTGAAAAAAAATTTTTCGTAACGAAAAAGCGTGACCACTTTGTTTATTTATACATACTATAGCAACCTGGTGACCATAGCAACGCATAGCTAAATTATAATTTAATTTTGATAACAGTTATTTATTTTTAAATAACAACGACTATGAACATCAAGCGCTTATAAATATAATGGTTTTGTTATGGGTTGCTATAACAATAAATTTATATATATAAATATATAATATATAATAATATATTATTAATTTTATATATTTATAATAATATATATAAAATATAATATATTATAGCAATAAAAACATAAACTATAGTTTCTATGATACAAATTCCTGAATAAATAGAATAATAAAAAAATTTAAAATCATATCAACTTTTTATTTATTTAATATGCAATAGCTTTATCGCGGCAGTCCCCGAATGCCACTTTTAATATTTTTCATTTGCCTTTGAAACAATATTATTTTAATGTTCGGATACCTAGGTTTTTCTCATTCCCCTCAGTACAAACATTATGTATATGCCAATGAGTCAGTGTATAAGTGTCTTAATCAGTGTCTTAATATAAAATGGTAGTCTATAGGTAGGTATTATCATTGAGTATAGAAAGTACCATCTATACGACTATACTCAATGGTATTATACATTATAGTATTAAATAAAGGTATATACCTATAAAATAAAATGTTTTGATTTGTTTTTAAATATATACTTATTAGGTATACCATATAATATTATAGATATACCATATACGTATCGCATTTACATTTGCCCTTGGATATACTCATATAATTATTCAGATTATTATATTATTCACGTATGTCTCATTGAAGTATAATTTAGATGATTAAATATAAAATGCAGGTAAATGGGCGACGCTCTGCTGTACAGTATAGGCTTAAAGTGTGCCACTAATGGATGGCGTTAAATTTGAATTCAATGATATCATATAAATTAAATTTACAATAAAAATAGTGCATTAATATAAAATGATTTATTTGGTATATCATAAGAGAGTCGGGATTTATATGATTTTACATATCGTTTCTGAGTACCTATATGCAGTCTTATGAAAGTAAAAAATGTATATAGTACAGTATACAGTTGTCTGTAGACAGTAGGTTAGTAGGTACTATAGGTAGTAGGTATAGCCGGCACAGTTCAGAGGAGCGACTCTAGAGACATGATTAGGGGGTGACCAAGTCATCATTTTCAGAAAATGTCGATGATTATTTTTAAAATTTTGTTTTTAACACTATATAAAATTGTTTAGAAATACAACTTTGGAGGGGGGCTAGGGCTCCCCTGGAGCTGCCCCTGACAGTTCAACGGATATCAGTCCGTAGGGTTTGGTCTGCGTAGACAAATAACCTACTGACTACTATAACCCAAGAGTGGGAATAAGTTTGTACAGTTAGAAAAAAATCATTAAAAAAAACCCAGGGTTAATCAATATTGAAAAACAACATAACAAGAATATCGAATGTATTACAAATTAGTCTAAAAAAAACTAATACAAATCAAACATTTCAGATGCCTATAATAGCTCAAAATAGCTCAACATGAGTCAACATATGTGTATAGAAAATGCTAATATAATCAATCAGTTAAAAATGCATGTATCTACGGTAATTTTTTTTAGAGTTAAACCAAAAACCAAATTCGATTTTGTCAAGCACCGATTTTGTGTAAAAATGTCCGTTAGTCCTTAATTGTTTTTTTGTTTTTCCCTGTGTTTTTCGAGACTTCTGAGAATTTTAAATTTTTACCACCCGAATGTACCAACTAGATTCACTTTTCAATCAAAAAAGATACTGATATTTTAAATTAAACTGTTATTTTCATTAGGTACTTATCGTGTACACAGACACAAAATACACACACATAGGTATTGTTAAATCAATACATTCATCGCTCCACTCAGAATCTAAAATTGACTGTTTCTTAAATAATAACGATTAATTCTTATAAACAAAAAATAACCATAACTAAAGGCATTTAACTATAAACTAATTATGTTTACAATGTTTACATTAGTACCTAGTTATTAT
This sequence comes from Acyrthosiphon pisum, assembly GCF_005508785.2. NCBI lineage: Eukaryota > Metazoa > Arthropoda > Insecta > Hemiptera > Aphididae > Acyrthosiphon > Acyrthosiphon pisum. The sequence goes on from NC_042493.1 coordinate 75,745,121, forward strand.
ATTTCAAGATCTACAACAATATTAGCACCTTATGCATTTATTATATTCGTTTTGATAAAATATGTCCCACATAGCATTTTGGAAATGATGATATTTTGTGAATATTTTAAAGTGCTTGACTAATGAATATTTAACTAATAATATTTTATAAATATTTTTTTTTTATGATAACAAAATATTGTACTTTATAATTGCATAAAAATGTTGATTTAATATTTTTATAAAGTTTCGTAATAATGTTTTTTGAAAATATATGATTAAAATGTTTCATAAATGTTTTTTATAAAGTATTTTCAAAAATATGAACTTCTTGGACAAAGAATACAACTACAATATTTCCTAATTATTTAAGCAAGTTTTTAGAATATTTTGACAACTATATTATTTTTCTGAAAATATTTTTACCATAGTTATGAAATATTTTTATGCTGTGTGGGGTTATTTTGTGGCTTAATAACTTGTATCCGATCAGTTATCTTACTATACGAATCTTAAAATATCTCAAAATCTTGACTATTAATTTTTATTTTCAGCATTACATAAATTTCTCATAAGTCATAATAGATTGTTTTCGAATGAGTTGTATTCATAATTTTAACCATGTGTCCATGTCAATATATTATTGACTATTTGTTAAGATGACTCCCCACCCAACAATAATGTCTTCGTCATACAAACGTAGGTATAATTATTTATTATACCAAAATTGCAAAGAGCAGAACCTATTTTGTATTGACAATTTGATATTACCATATATCTATATCAGAGTAAATTGAGTATTGACCTATTATCAAATTTAAAAGTAAGAAAATTGTTCTTATTTTTTTAAGTGCGTTATAAGCGTTTTCAAGTTGTACCTAATATTTAAAAATTAAAAATCGTAAAAACCAACGCAATGCCGTAATTACGGGGTCCTCTTGCACCCCCTTGTACTTATTATGTAGCAGTTGCACAGATATGCTTTTGTACCTGCAATAGCCAAACTTTATACCTATTAAAATACAATAATAATTCATTGATTTGTCAATTTTTTTTTTAAAATAACATTACTGAACAAATAATAAAATAACGTAATAATTTATACAATTATTCTGTTACCACTTACCACTAATTCATATTATTATAGCCGATAGCCGTGTCATTATCACAGATTATAGACTAAATTTACCAAAATAACGTTTTTTATTTTATATAATATTATATATTTGTATGTATAATGTATTATGTATATACAGCCATACAGTGTTTCAAAGATATACAGATATTGATGTTTGTTTATTATGATTTATGTTATAATATAACCGATACGTACAAACGCATATACTATAGTATAGGTACTTATACGCGGGCTCGCGGCTACAGGATTTTAAGACGGAAACAACTCACACGGAAATGGCATCATCTTAACAGTTCATTATTCGATCCCACAAAATGAACAAGTTTCATAAACAAGCCAGTACTATTTGTGTATCTAATTTCTATATGCAAAGCTTTTAGTACTTCTAAGTAAATCTTGTTTAAGTGCAAACACAATTCATATAAGTGCAACCCATTAATAAAAACACATCATATCCATTACAAGACTAAACATGAACATTTTTTTTACAATTTACTTTTTTGAGCCTATAAGCCTTACCCAAGACACAAGAGACACCACGAGAAAGTTGGCTCTTAATAGTTAATTGTTTCCTAAAAAGTTGTTTGCAACTTAGATTTAAAAATATGTTAATCGTTATAATATTAAAAATATAAGAAAAAAAGGTGGATAAGTGGATGTCGCTCTGCTGTGCAGTAGGTTAGAAGTGGGTCACTGTATAAAGGACAGTATTAAATTTGAATTCAATGATATAATATCACTGTATAAGAAAAACGATTCTGAGCGGAGACGGTATATCAGTCTATGTATTAGACATATATATACTTATCTATGGTATTAAAAAAAAATTGACCTATAATAGGTACCTATAATAAATTCCAAATTAATCATATCATAATATCTATTAGGTACTTATAAGTTATAACGCGTTATACATCAACAAAAAACCGTGGTAAAATCATAGATATATAATAGTATACTTTAGAAGTTTCAAGTACCCACGAATAATATTATACAATCACAACAAAATAACTAAAATAGTTATCCTAGGTTTTTAATATGTAATTTCGTCCAAATTTG
>NC_042493.1:75748575-75751557 GCF_005508785.2 Acyrthosiphon pisum
TACAGACACAAAAAAAATTAAAAAATAAAAATAAATAAATAAAAAAATAAAAAACACACATCATTGTAAAATCAATACATTCATCGTTCCACTCAGAATCTAAAAAGGTGGGTAAGTGGATGTCACTCTGCTGTACAGTAGGTTACAAGTGGGTCACTGTATAATGGATAGAATTAAATTTGAATTCAATGATATAATATCATTGTATAAGAAAAACGATTCTGAGCGGAGACGGTATGTCAGTCTAGGTATAAGACATATTATATACTTATCTATGGTATTAAAAAAAAATAATTGACCTGAAGTAGGTACCTATAATAAATTCCAAATTAATCATATCACAATATCCATTAAGTAACGCGTCATACATCAACAACAAACCGTGGTACTATCATAGATATATAATAGTATACTTTAGAAGTTTCAAGTACCCACGAATAATATTATACAATCACAACAAAATAACTAAAATAGTTACTCTAGGTTTTTTAATATGTAATTTCGTTTAAATTTGAACTTAAAATTAGTATAAAAATAAACTGTGCGTATAAATTTTTTAGATTTTTTGGTACCTAACAGAATTAACTACTTACGTTGAATCTTGTTTTAAATTTTCAATCTTTAGATATAAAAGTTGAACATTTTATACATTTTTAACTACAAAATAGTTATTCAATTTTAAATTTGATAAATTTTGTCAAAATTTGAACTTCAAATGCTTATTTAAAATGTAGCACAGGCAAGTGAAAAATGGTACGCAGGCCGGATGCGGCTAGTGGGCCGCAATTTCCCATCTGTGATATAGGTGGTGTTAGTATTTTTAACCTACCTAGTGTGGGTTATATATTTAAAAATGGTATATTAAAAAAAAATTATTTAGCACAACAACTGTACCTATATTCTTTGTACAAAACACTTTACAGTAAAACCTAGTATGTAATATGAAAACGGTTGGCACCGGATATTTTTTTCCATTTTAGACAGGTTTCCATTTAATAAAGGTTGTAAAAAAAATATTTCCCTATAGATCTTTATTAAATGTAATTTATTATTTATTATTAATTTATTAATTTCATATATTTTACATATTTATTACTGCATTTTAACTACGTGGCTACATTTTATTCTATATAATTATATACTCCAATATTCATCCAATGTTTTTTGTTTTGTTATTTGACTTGCCGTTTTCTTTTCTACTAAATTTTTCAAGTTGAGAATTGATTCAAGAAGTTCATTTTCATTATTTTGATCCAATGCGAACATTTATAATAAACGTTTAATTTCATGGAGGGCGTTTTCATACGTTTTAATATCATTGCTGTGCGCCTGTGCAATGGTACATTATCTGTTTCGTCTTCGGAACTGGATTTTTCAACGTCTATTGAAGTGAAAAGTTTAACTGTAGTATTATTAATAATATCATTATCATTAGTACATATTAAATGTTTATCGATGTTAACATATTCATTACTATCTACTTTTTAATTTATTTTAGAACATAGCAATTTAAAATCGCTATCGTTATCGTTAATGGCATCTGTTGACTGGTTCAAAACTAAATTAAACCCAGCTTATATGTAACATTTTTTCACTCTAACTGGTCAGTGTTTGAATTTGGAAAAAAAATAAAGGTGGACTCTAAAATATGTAGTTGGACAATTAGTGGTCCAGAGCAAATTAGTCTAAAAGTAACCCATGGGAGACTTCGTCCCCCACACCCCCTAAATGCATTTAAAATGTAAATAATGAAATATATCTAATGACTAACACAGATATCTATTACAAATAATAAACAATATTAATAGGGATTTAATATTTATTAGTATTAATCTATCAATACAGCAACACGTCCGACAAATTTAAGAACAAAAACTGTTTTATTATATTAACTTTCAATTAAAAATAACTCAGGTATTTTACAATTACCTATAGAAAAATATTAAATTTATAGATAAGAAATATTCGTATATTTTTATTAGTATATAATTTTTTTCAATAGTAATTTTAATATTTGAAGCTTAATGTTAGTTAAATAATTTATTCCATCCTGTGAGTGGCTGTGGCCTGTGACTATATTCTTAGATGTGCTGCAAGTTAAATAATTATTATTTTTGTCATAGGTATATGTATTGCTTTATAATGTATGATCAAAAAAAATAAAAGGAACTTTTAAATTGTATTTATTAAAATTATTATTTAAAAATTAAAAATAACAAACCTTTTTAATCTTTTATTAGATTCCATTGTGATTCATAAGAATTTTCTTCAGATATTTTTATTCTTTTAGGACAGTTTTCTTCAGTTGCAAGTCTTTTTCCTTTTTATTCAATCCATTTTGTTGTATTTATTTTTTTAACTGGTGGACCAACCGCATTTATGAATATTAACGATGAGATATGTTCAGAACTTAGAGTATTCCTTTCAGGGACTGGAACATAAACGATTTTTTTGGTTCTGGTTCCGGAACGGTTCTTAAAATAAATAAATTATTGGTTCCGGTTTCGATTCCGGTTCTTAAAATTGCAAAATAAGGGTTCCGGTTCCGGTTAATTCCGGTTCTTATTGCTTTTTAGGTAGATTTTTTATTCATAGTCATAACTTGGCCCAGTTTTTTAAAAGATACGTTTAAATTGCATTTTAATAAAGATACAAAACATAAATACATACATTCAAAAAGTATTTAAAATACATTTCAAATAATTTTAAGAAAAAGTATTTAAGAACAAATACAAACACTTGGCATGAATTTAAATATAAATTAAAATATAAATTACTCATATGTATCAATGTGTGAGAGTGATAATGTAAGATAGATTTATAAATAACTATATAAATATTATTATTCGTAGTATTTTGTAAACATTCGTAGAAAAACACATACAAATTGTTATTCGATTATTTTTGTTATATTACAAATAAAATATGCCACCCGTATGTGTGTAAATAAATCATTGTTATTATTAATGATTGTCGGTCGTA
>NC_042493.1:75752401-75767956 GCF_005508785.2 Acyrthosiphon pisum
TTTTTAAGAAACAAATTAATATTCATAAAAATGTCGAAGGACGCTGCAATCCCCTGCGTTCTTTGACGAATAGAATAATGGGGTACGCAATAATGTGAAGAAAAATGAAAAGTATCTCAGTCTTACTGCACCCCCCCCCCCCCCCCCCCAATTCAACCAATAAATTGCATCTAGTACATTAATTTTACGTGACAATTCATTATCATACTATCCATACTTGCTAATAATGGTTGTAAAACCATTTTACGATAGTTAACTTTAATCGAATAAATAATTCTTTAGTCCATAGGTTGGGTAAGCGATGTCGTGTTTGCTGGAAGCCACACTAAATGAACATTTGATAAATTAAAATGCAGATGACATGTTACATTATCAAGAAATAAAATAACGTTTTTATTTTGTTTTTTTATTTTATTGTTGAATGTATGCAACCAATCTTCCATTATGATTCTAGTAATCCATGCTTTATTATTAGCTAGCCAAATTATAGGAAATTTTGTCGGATCTACATTTATGAAGCATCTGGAACGTGCTTTGCCTATTACTAGAGGTTTTTCAAATTCTCCTTCCATGTTAGCGCATAAAAATACCGTTAAACGTTCTTTGGAAAGTTTACCACATTGCACTTTTTACTTTTCAGTTTTCACTGATAGTGTTTTGCTCGGTAATGTGCGAAAGAATAAACCATTCTCATCACCATTATAAATATTTTTAGGTTCATATCCTTCAAAAATTAGTTTTAATTTCACTTTCCATTCATCAAAATTTTTAACATCGAAACTATTTGACTCACCTAAAATTTGGTGCCAAACAATATTATGTCGATTTTTAAAACTTTCTAACCAGCCATTTGATGCTTTTAATTCGGTGATTTACCAAATAAATTCTAATAGGAGCAGGGTGGCCCAGGCATTTAAGGAGAAAGAAGCAGATGTACTATGCATAAGTGAACCGAACAGTATACCTGACAATCCAGGCTGGGTTGGAAGTAAAGATGGAAAATGTGCCCTGTATTTCCAACAAAATCTACAGGTGTTGAGAACCGGCTCAGGCACAGGTTATGCATGGGCTGACCTGGATGCTTTGAGAGTTTATAGCTGTTATATCTCACCAAACTGCAAACTGGAGGAATTCGATGACTTTCTAGAGCAACTGCATAGTAGTGCCAGCGAAGCCACAACAGACGTAATAGCCTCCGGAGACTTAAACGCATATTCGAAAGTTTCGGGATCGAGCAGAAGGATCGGAGAGGGGAAACTCTGTTGGAAATGGCTGAGTCCTTAAACATCGTAATACTAAATTACGGTAGAACACCAACTTTCCCACGCGGGAACTCATTCCTAGATTTAACCTTTGCGACACCGTGCATTATCAGAAAGATTGGAACCTGGGAGGTATTAGAGGATGAGTCAATGAGCGACCACAGTATGTGTGTACAGCTTGAAGGTGACGGAGAGGAATATTAAACCCGGAAGGAGTGGATGGTCATGGAGGAAATTGGACCCTGACAAATTGGATTCATTCATTGCGGAGGCAAGAATATCATCGACACTATGCGCGGAAATCAGCTCCTTGGAGCTATCCGGAATTCTGAGAGATGCGTGCAACAGTTGTATGTTGAAAGGGTCATATAAATGGGGAAAGAAACCGTGCTCTTGGTGGACGCAGACTATCGCGGAGCTCAGAAAGGAGTGCTTGCGCTCAAGAAGGAAGCTGCATCAATCAAGGGTATGAAACGAGGATTGCGCTTCAAGTGTCGAAGAGTACAGGGTCTTGAAGAGAAATCTCAAGACAGAAATTAAGAAGAGCAAAGAAAACAGGTGGCGCAAACTATGCAATCAGTTAGAAACCGATCTCTGGGGCACTCCATACAAGCTGGTTACAAAGAAACTAGTAGGACGGAGACCCATAACAGGGATAACAATACCTGGATGGCTAGGGCACATAATGGATACTCTATTCCCAATGCATCAACCACCGATCTGGCCCGTCACGCGACTGACAGTGGAAGTCCCGTTAATATCCTGCACGGAACTAGCGTCAGTGGGTACTAGTCTTCCAACGAATAAGGCCCCGGGGCCTGACCGAGTCCGGGATGTCATCTTGAAGAGGATAATAGCGAAAACGCCAGATCTGGTAATGGATACGCTTAACAGGTGTCTCGTGCAGGGATATTTCCTAAAACCACGGAAAGAGGCCACGCTCGTCTTATTACAAAAGAGCAATAAAGGAGTTACCGTTATCGTACCGTCCGATATGCCTCATTAACAGAATCGGAAAATTCCTTGAAAGAGTCATTAAAAAGAGATTGGAGGTACACTTGGAACAGACTAGTGGGATCAGTAACCGTCAATTCGGCTTTACGAAAGGGCATTCCACGACAGACGCGATAGAAATGGCAATGAAAGTGGTGAATAGAGCAGGAACAGGCCCACGGTATAAGAGGGAGCTATGTGCCATGGTCTGTCTTGATGTGGCAAATGCGTTCAATTCGGCCTCATGGACCAAGATTGAAGATGCCCTGTCAAAGAAGAGAGTGCCTGAGCAATATGCCTGATCGCAAATGGTTTTATTTGTTGAATACGGTACTTGGGTAAAGCAGCCATTTTTGGTTCAATGACTCTTGGTCTGGTTTTGAAGCCAGAGATACACAACTGGAGACGAGAGCGTATAGCTCGACGAGCTGATTGAATCCAATACTCTTGTTGTAGATGCGATTGTAGGGTATGAGCACCAGGATGTTTCAACCGAATGTGATGATAATCATTTTATCAGTTTGGTCAACAAAAGAGAGCTGGATGCTTGTGCGCATATGGAATATTGGCATATACCATATGGATCAAGGAAAGAATCTAAACTACGAAGGTCCTTGGCGAAAGGGCGAACCCGCTTGGACAGTTTATCAATATCGTCAGAGTAGGTGGTGCATTGCGTGAAATATATCAGAGAAGTCAATGCATGTGCTAGCTCATCGGCAACTATAGCAGTAGAAAGCAGAGTTGCAGCACGTGTTTTCCCTAATCGAAGTACATAAGCAATTATACGGAGAATTTTGTCGAGAGACGAATTATGTTCTAATAAATCATTGATTGACGAGTTGATAAGCATGTGAAGTACAGTGGATTTTCTTGATTCATACTGTTGAGCTGTGAGATCTGTTGGTTGACTCGCAGGTTAGATTAGGTGGCCATGTTTGAGATACTACTAATATGTATGGAGTACCAGTCCACTAAAGGGGGTAAGTGACTAGTTCAGATGGAAACAGTCCACACGAAGCACAATCAACGGGGTTGTGCTGTGTGGGTACATAAAGCCAAATAGAGGAATAAGTTAACTGATAAATTTGGCTCGTGTGGTTTGCTATGAACGTGGCCCACCTGGGGGGGGGGGGAAGACTGGATCCAAACCAGTGTAGTAGTAGAGTCTGTCCACGCATGTTGGTCATCAATTTTGAGTCGATCCGCATAAACGCTGACAACAAAATTAAGTAACCTCGCAGATAAGACAACTCCACACAATTCGAGTCGAGGGTTTGTACATCGTTTTAAAGGAGTGACTTGAGATTGTCCAGTAACTAGATGAGAGTGCATCGCAGTGAGTTCCAACTCTTAAGTACACAGCATCAGCATAGCCTTTTTCTGAAGAGAATGCATGCAATTGCACAGTAGACACATTGTCGTAAGTTAATCGACAACGAATTTGAATTTTAGTTATTAAATGAAGTTCCGATTGATAACGCGACCACTGTTGTGAGATTTCTGCAGTGGCAGGATCATCCCGACTAATGCCATCAGTCCATAGTCGCTGTATTATATGTTTTGTCCATAAAGTAATGGGTGATAGGAGTCCTAACGGACCAAAAACTCGAGTTTTGTCCGAAAGAATTGACCTTTTTGTTGGGATTTTGATGGTTGGTTGTCCTTTAAAGGAAAATGTGTCTGACAAAGGGTCCCACTTAAGACCAAGAATCTTCAAGTCTGGATTTTCACTAGTATCAAAAAGCACTGACTGTGCCATTGCACGAGTATCTTTACTGACTGCATGCAAAACTCAACTACTTTTACTGGCCCATTTTCGGAGATCAAATTGTGCACGTGAACATTACTGAATGAGTTGTTGTTGACACTCGAGCGCTTCTGATATTGAATTGGGTCCTGTGAGAACGTCATCAACAAATTTATCATTTAAAAGAATTGAAGCGGCTCGTGGAAAAGTGACACCATCAACCATGGCTAACTTGCGAATAGTACGAAGTGCCTGAAACGGAGCGAATGAAGTGCCGTAGGTTATAGTGCAAAGACGATATTCTTCAATAGGAGAGTTACATGAAAAACGCCAGAGGATATTTAGATAATCTCTATCATCGGGGTGGACAAGAATCTGTCGATACATTTGTTTGATATCCGCAACAAATACATATTTTCAAAGGCGTGCCGGGAGCAACACAATTTGTATATCTGGGTGAAGCTTAGGACGTACGTACATGCTTTCATTCAGGGAGACATCGTTTGTAGTGTGAGCAGACGCATTAAACACAACTCGTAATTTCGTTGTTGAACAACCAGTTTTCAAAATGCGTTATGTAATACTTATAAGCCGTTTCGACGGTTTTAGGTGGAATTTTTTGGTTAGACGAGTTAAGACGGTTAAGACGAGTCGTTGATGACTTATAAAAAGTTTCTGCTTCAATGTCATTGGAGCTCAGATGACGGACTGAAGGCAGTTCTTCGATTTCCCAAAAGGCTTTCAATGTCTCATCGAGTGGTTCTGAGATGGATAAACATAAGGACACTGCAGTGGGTTGAGCGAGCAAGTTCACAGTCTAATGAGAATCTAACTGAACACTGTTTCGATTGCCATTAGTTCTCCACCTTGTCCACCTACATTACCTTCGAGCAGCAAGGCAGATAAAATGTCGGCACCCAAAAGTATATCAATCTCACTTGGGATGTGATATGACGGATCGGCCAATTGCAGATCTACAATATGAGGCCATTTCTCATGAAAGATTGGCCGTTGGGGTGTACATTCAGTAATTTGTGGAACGATTATACCTCAGCATGGACCGATGGAGCTATTCGACCATTAGGGCTGATAACTATTGTAGATTTTCCACGAACAGTAGTACTATTAAAAGTGGAAATATTTACAGATGAACGATTTCGACGTAGCATTAATGAGCAAATGGATTTTTCTTTTATAAAGCTCACCTGTGAGCCACTATCGACCAGCGCTCGAGATGATTTAAGATACCCATCATCACGAGCGCCAACTTCTAACAGGATGGGGGAGAGTAACACCACTTTGGACAATCGTTGTATTCAGAGAAGCAGTGTTCCAATTGACTACAGTCCGATCTTCTGCTTTCAGAGGTGCTGGGCTATGCACTATTGGAGGCATCAAAATGTAGGAGAGTATGGTGAAACTTATTACAAGTTTGACATTTATACTTTGAAGGTGAATAGCCAGATCAAAGGCAGTTGATGCATAATGGATGCGTTTAGGCCATATTTAACCGTTCACTGGGAGTCTGGTCATTGAACAACTGACACTTCCTTAGAGAATGTGATTTTTTGCACAACAGACAGCCCACAGTCGGTGCTTGGCTTGACGTGGCAGATAACACCTTTTGTTCTGTTCCGTACCGTGACTTGTAACTATTTGGTTGAGGTGGTTTACTATGATTTTTCGTTGAGTTACACGAAGTGGCAAAACCTTGCAGCTGGTGTACTTCTGCTGAGCGTACGTGGCTATGCAGGAAATCAATAAACTCACTCATTTGGGGTTTTTGTTTATCTCTGACAAAAAGTTTCCAACGAGAACGCAGTTCATATTCGAGTCTATTCTCATAAAGATGTATTAGTATAAGACTCCATTGACGAGTTACGAATTCAAGATTATCCAACGCTGAAGTATGCTCAAGGATTCTAGTAATCGCAGTTTTAATTTATGAAGAATCATTCCATTTCACTTCAGGAGGCTTCAAAAGCGGGTCAAGATAAATTCGTGCCAGATCCCGTTTATTACCATATCTCATTCACAAAAGATCCCAAGCACTTTAGTAATTTTATGAAGTGAGCGCGAGATGAGAAATGAGAGAGAGAGAGCTTCACCTTCGAGGGAAGTTTTCAACATTTCAAATTTGTTTACGTCTGGTAATTCAGGAGTGTGAGATAAAATAGGTTGAAAAAGATCCTCAAATCCTTGCCAGTCAACAATGTTTCCAGAGAAAGTTATCACAATGACCGCGGCGTATCTATCGACGTCCGCGAGATCGCGACCGATAAACGGTCTGGCCGCCGTCAGCGGCACGGGCCACCGGCCTGGCCTTCGGCGGTGGTGGCAAGCAGCTTTTGCCTGATCGTCGTCAACGTCGTACGATAACTATTGTTCATGTATTTGTGTTTTGTTACGTCAGTGCAATATAGAGTTTTGACATATTAAAACGTGTTCGTTGTCGTTACTTAATCATTACCATTCCTTAAATCGTTCCTGACACCTACAGTTGTCCTGGGAGAATGTGTCTGAGAGGGTGTTGGGGATTTTTACTTGGAAGGTGCGGTGCTCGAGGAGGTTAGAGATAAAGTCGATCATGCTGCCCTTAGAGATTATTTTGTTGAGTTTATCTAATATTCTGGGTCTCCATGCTGTGTCGTAAGCTTTGGCGATGTCGAAACTGATCATGCCCATATTTTGTTTATTAAGTAAAGATGTGCTAATTTAATTTTTTAACGTGATAAGGTTATTTAATGTACTTATGTTGCGTCTGAATCCGTTTTGAATGGGAGTGAGATGGTCGAATTTTTCGAAGAACCAAATTAGCCGGCGGTTTATTATTTTTTCAAGAACCTTACATAATGTATTAAGAAACAGATAGGTTGGTAATTTTCAGCTTGGAACTTATTTTTATTGGGCTTAAGGATGGGGATAACATGCCCGTGTCTCCACGAATTGGGGAAGATGTTGTTGATCTATATTGCGTTGTATATCGACGGAAAATGGTTTTTACTGATTTTTGGCAAGTTTTTGATGAACGAATAAGGTCTTCCGTCAGGTCCGTGGGGATTTGCTATTATAATTGGAAAGGGTGAAGTCGAGTTCCTCAGACGTCAGTGGTGAATTGAGTGCGGTTTGATGGTGATCATTTGGGTCGACTGTGTTGACAGGGTTGGTGTAACGATTAGAGTAGGCTAAGAAATCGGGGTCATAATTAGAGTTGCTGGAGTTGTTGTGGAAGACGAGTCCGAGGGAGTTGGCGACGTCTTTAGGGGCTGAAGAGAGTTTACAGTCATCGATAAAATGAATATAATCAAAACTCTATCTCACCACATTTGGGGAGCAAACCAAAAGTCACTACTCACCATATACAAGTCTTTCATTCTATCCAAAATTAAATATAGCTCACAAATATATAACTCAGCTAAACCCAACCTCCTCAAGATTCTGGACCCTATTCACAACGAAGGAATCCGAATGGCAATTGGAGCTTTCAGAACAAGCCCGATTGACAGCATCCTCAATCACGCAGGAGAAATTCCGCTTCAACTTCAAAGAGACCAAGACACACTAAAATATATCATTAAAATGATTATAAAAATTATATTTGGATAGGTAACATTGAAAAATATCTTAAAAAATATTATGTTTGGTTAGGTACAATAGGCGATAATTATGAGATTTGGGGAGGCCGAAGCCTAATACCATACTATTATAAAATTGAATAAGCTTAAAAAATTTAAGTAAATGTTTGGGAGGGATGGAGGGCTGTTAAAGTTGTTGGTGGAGCTTGGCTACAGTTGTCCCTATGTTCGCATATATAAGATTTCATAAGTCTCTTTGTGAAAAAACTGTGTTTAAACTATAATTGACATCTAGATTGTAGATTGTACGAATGAATGAACATCAATACGTGTTCGTTTATCACGGTTTTCACATATCACGTTATTGGTTATTCCTTATTTATTAACCTAGTACTGTATGCCAGTATTTTTAAAAATTAAGTTGTTATTTATTTATCAGGTTTATGTACCTACTTATTTTTTAGTTTTTTATAACTAAAATTGCAATATGTTTTATGATTTTTCAAAAATAATATAAAAATGTTGCTACATAGTACATATATTTAAGCATATTTTGAGAATTTTGACTGCATATTTCGATAATTTTTAGTGAAACAAGTCAAGTTCTGAATCCTTAATTTATTTATATACGAAAACTGTAAAAACTTGGTTTTAATCTATACTTAAAACACCCCCCATTTCATAATCCTGGCTACGGAACTGCTCCAACCTCTACCTTAAATAACATCCCGTCCAATGACATATTATTATATTAAGCTCTATTAATAAATAAATCCTCTCAATTTGGCAAAATCAATGGAATTTAATACCAACATCTAACAAACTCAAAAACATCAAAAAAACTATCAAAAAGTGGTGTTCAAGACGTTGTAAACAGACGTCAAGACATCGCAATCACTCGCATCAGAATCGGACATTCCTTACTCTCACACTCATGCCTTTTCAGCAAAGAGCCCCAACCAAGATGCGACACATGCAATTAAACACTCATCATTAAACATATAGTGTAGGAATACACACTGTACACCTCAACAAGCACCGACCTGAACATGCCACCTAACGTTGCAGAAGCGCTCGATGAAAATAACACGTCAAAAATCATAGAATTTCTAAATATTACCAATATTATCAATAGATTGTAAATTCTGTAATAACCTCATAAATTGTATAACTAATTTTAAGAAACATATATGTAAAATATTGTCAGGCTAATAACCTTTGATGTTAAAGCCTTATTCTTGAAATAAATAAAAAAAAAAAAAACTAATGGAAACAGCTGCAGCGACGACATCCCGTGCAATAGTCGCAAGGGACAAAAACGGTACTATCGTGTGGTTTTTTTTTGTCGGTGGACGAGATCCAGTTGTCATACACCGGCAAGAGAGGAGGGGAGGCCGTTGAATCTCGTGGGACTTATCGTCTATTTTATATATAATATTAAAATATTTGTCCTGAAAATTAGAAAAATTGGAAAAATTGGAAAAATTACAAAAAGGTTCGTTTCGTATCGAAATCTCTAAATTTATTTTCAAAAACCGAAACCAATGGTAAGCAATTTACACATGTCAAATCAAATTATTTTAAGTTAAATTAAATATAATTTAACCAGGGTTGGGATATTTATTACATTTTGTTTTGCTATTGATTTGATATTATAAAAAGGTCATTACTTCTTTTGAAATGTTCACGTAGTAATTGAGCAAACATTGATTCAAAAACAAAAACAATCACCGAAAACTCATTTCTTAGTATATAAATACGTTTGGTTTATTCTATAATAATTATTATCTCCAGCGATGCCTTGTGACCCATACCATCCAACTCTCGAAATTATGGTAAAGGTGGATATAGTCTCTCCTATTCTTGATCGTTCCCATAATTACTTTGACTTCCGCCATGGTCCCTATACAAAAATATGTGAATTCTTAGATTCATTTAATTGGTTGGAAACCATAATGTCTCTCGATGTGGATAAGGCCGCTGAGGCATTATATGATGCTTTACACTTTTGCATTTTTAATTTTGTTCCGGAAGTATCTTATGTAACTTCGACATTTCCGAAATGGTTTTCTAAAAATCTTAAATGCATTGTTTTAAGTATGTTTTGCTATTGAGTTGATATTATAAAAAAGTCATTACCTCTTTTGAAATGTTCACGTAGTAATTGAGCAAACATTGATTCAAAAACAAAAACAATTACCGAAAACTCATTTCTTAGAATACAAATACATTTGGTTTATTCTATAATAATTATTATCATCCAGAAAATAATATTTATGAAAACTTGACAATTTGGCTAATATTAATTCATTCGTGGTCATTTTATTTTCAGATTTTTTTTCAGTTGTATATAATATTATAATCCAAAAAATGTTGTTGGAAAAAATTATTATGTTAACATATTTTATATTCTTATAAAAGTCTTTCAAATACTTTCGAATGAAATGCAGTATTTAATTAGTAATAATATTTACATGTTCTGTACTAAACCATGTGTGTACGTTAGTTCTACACATTTTTTTAAATTCTATTGCGGGACATGAAACTACTATTGGTTGAACAATATCCAGGTAATAGGATTCTAAAATATCGTAATATGTATAAGGTACTGAGTGATGTAGGTAAGTTAGTTATATAGTGTACCCAGATTTCATGTACATACGGTATATACAAAAACAATGGGTTCAATAAAAATATTTGTAATAAATAAATATACTTTTTGATTTGTATTGATACCGGGCGCACCCCATTTTCTACCTATATAATGGCGCTGCATTTTTATTAGCGTTGGGCGTCAAATTTTCTAGATCCGGGACTTTTTGTACCGTATTATTACCGATCGTCCCTGCTCACGTGTGACGTATGAAGTGTAACGTAACGCGCTTCCCGTTTGACCCTTGTGGCAGGGCTGAATTTAGGGGGGGGGCACTATCTACAACTGCCCCATGCTCCAGTATTTTGGGGACACCAAAATGCTGTTGTCTTAAATTTGTTCCCGTATAAATTATTAAAACTTTTAAAAAAGGAAAAATAATAAAAAAAAAAAATTGATCCACCAAAACCGTGGTTCGATCTTGAGACATTCTGTACTAATACAGTACTGTAAAATACATCCCCACAAATACACTCCACAAGTATAAAAAAAAACGGCTCTACAATTTGAGATATAAGTTTAAAGGTAGTTAAGTCTTGGCTACGTCATGGAAGAAAAATCAAAAATCTTTCACGAGAATTTCAGTTGTTAGGTTGCCTATACTGTTTACTGTTGTTAAAATACCTATTATACATATTATGGCATGATCCTAACCTTAAGCTACTAGACTAACTTCCAGACTCCGATGGTTGGGCCATGTGCTCACGACTGATTGCTGGAACTACAATACTTAGGTCCATTCATTAGTATAAGGTCTATGGTAGTACATCCTGTTGTCTTGTGCTCCACCTCAACAACGGTTAACACTGAAAATGAGTTTCTTACGCAAGCTATTCGGACGCAAGAAAAAAGAAATAAAAGGTCCGTCACGGTCGACCGAAGTTGATGCGTTGGAAAAATTACGATCTACTGAACAGTTGTTGAGGGATAAAAGTGAAGCCTTGAAAACAAATATTGAAACAGAGCAATCTACCGTAAAAGAGAACGTTATAAAAAATAAACAAGGTAGATACTATTACTTACTTGAAATACATAGGTAATAATTATTTCATAAATTAATTTAACGTTTTTAATCTATTTTATTGTAGTTGCGTTGAAGGCGTTAAATCGTAAGAAGCGTTACGAGCGACAGTTGTCTCGGAATGAAAGCATGCTATTAAGTGTCATTAAACAACAGTCGGCTTTGGAAAATGCAAACACCAACAACATTGCGGTTGATTTAATGAGTTCGACTTCATACGCTGTTAAAATGGCTAATCAAAATGTGTAAGTGTTATCAATTTTAGATTTTTTTCTGATTGGATTTTGACTGTATGTAAACTATAATAACAAATACTTTCTTATTTTAATTTCAAATATGCATTAAATATTATGACCTTCATATTATTGGATCATAATATTAAAATAAGGTAGGTACTTGAAAAGATTAAAACAAAATGATCTAGGTATAAATGGATTAATAATCCCTAATCAGTTATAGAATGTGCTTATTTACTATAGATTTGTAATCCTAAGTACAAACAGCTGCGTATACTGTTATTCAAATCACTGGCAATACCATATTTATAATTTTATTGCCTAGAGGTAAAATCATTTTGTCAGATACTTAGCCCAAGCTCACCATAATTTTCAGCTCATTTAAATGACTAAAAATTTTTTTTTTTCTATAAAAATAAAGTTTATAATATATTTAATACACTTATATAATAGGTATACAATATACATATTAACATAATAGGTATATATACCTACTCGTATATTAGTTATTCATTTTTCAGTTTGTACAAATATAATAATTCTTAGAAAAAAATTTAAAATATAACTCATTGGTGAAAACTCTGTAACTAGAAAAAACACAATAAAGCAAATTTAAAGTTTATGCAGAGGTGGTAGATTGGCAAATTCAGAATTAAGATTAGCTTCTATAAAAAGTTAGAAACGAAATAAAAATTTGATTTGGTATTTAATATTTGAATTTGAATGAAAAATGAATAACATAAGGTCTAACTTAATAGATGCTACCTATGGCGCGCTAATAGATATGTTAAAAATTAATATTTTCCATTAAATTATAACCAATTTAATTTCATAATAGTTAATGTTATATTATAAGTAACATGGAAAGCTAGGAAAGTTAATTAATATTTTTAAATTGCAAAGTTAAGTTAAAATGGATAAATTTAAGTTATTTAAATTGGCTTTACTTTTTTTACTTTTAGAAGTTAAATATAGACGTTCAATAAAAAAATTAACGTTCAACTAATAAGTTAATATTCAGTCACAAATTTTTTTACTCAATATTTAAAATCTATGCCTTAGTAAAAAAGATCACATTTTATAAAATTAATTATACGAAAACAAAAATATATAGAAAGAAAATTACATATAATAATAGGTACTAGGTAGTAGTTAGCATTATTATACTAACTATTTAATAGAAAAATGACAGAAAAAGATACCATTCAAATATAGAATCCTATCAACAGAAGTTATTAATTAATTAATTATTTGAGAGACCATGGCATCAACTTCTCTTAAAATGTCTAACTGAATGATCTAATGGTGTTTTGTTGAGAGATTTAATGTTAATGTTTATGTGTGTGATTGTAATTTTCTATGGAAATTGATGCAAGCATCAAACACTTCAACGGCCAACAATTTTGAATTTACAATACATATAAAATTACAATAATTTATAAATAATATTTCTGATTATTCATAATTATTTTGTACAAAATAAAATTTATTTTAAATTTATGAGGTTCATTTGTAAAAAAAAATAAACTTAACTTGACTATACAATAATTCATGGATATTACCTAGTAACTGCATTGGCAAAAATTAAACTCATTGCGTATGAAATTACTTATTAAAAAAATAACTTAGTTTAAAAAAAAACTTTTTAACAAGTTAATATCAAGCCTTGGTAGTATGTGTTCACATACTTTAAAGTTAGGACTCATATTGCCTTAATAATATTGACTAATAAAATAAATTTAATACAAATGTATATTTTATAAATTTATTAGCGCTTAATTATTAAATAAATGGTTGATCTATATTATATTAAAAATATTTAATTCGCTTAAAAGAAAAATAAATATTATTTCTTCTTACAGCAACATAGATGATATTAATAATATGATTGATGATATAGCAACGTCAAAAGATTTAACTCAAGATATTACAGAAGCCATTTGTAATCCAACTAGATTGGAAACTGATGAAGATGAGGTAAGAAAAGTTATTTTTGCTTAAAAATCATATATTTAATAAAAATGTTGAATAGATAAGTATTTGAATATTTTTTGCTAAATAAATAAATTATAATACAAATATTAATATTACTTTTTATAACATTTATAGTATATTTTAGAACTTTTACATTAAAAAGAAGAATCTTATAATGAATTATCTTACAGGAATTACTAGCTAATTTAAGCTATAAATTATGTTTTCATTAGCAAACACACAATATTGTACTTATTGTACATTTTATATTCTGAGCTGGGCGTTGAATGTATTGGTTTTACAAAGATGTGTGGTTTTTTGACATTATTATTTTTTGTTGACATGTATTATGTATACACGATAACTAGCCGAAATTATAATAAGGTTTTCACCTTCAGTATATTTTCTGATGGGAAAGTGAATCTAGTTGGAGAGGTTGAAATTGAAAATTCTATAAAATGTACTAATATAGCGTTGGTAAAAACAAAAAAAAAATTAAAGAAAACTATTAGTATAAAACCTCAAGGCTGGGTAAGTTAATGATTTTTTTTAACTCAGTTAAGTTAGGTGAATATGCACCAATAACAAAAAGTTTAAAGTTAAAAGTTAATTTAACTATAAGTTAACTCAGTTTAGTTAAAAGTTAATATACAATTTTTGTTAACTTTTTATTAAGTTAAAAAAAAGTTAATTTGTTCATACAATGCTAGGGTACTTAATTTTTTTCCAACCCAAAACTAAATAATTTAGTATTATAGACTATCATAGACTATAGTGTTTTTACTTTATACAGTACTTCCATATAAGTTAGGTTTGAATGATATACATTTTTAACTTAACATATCAAGCATTATTGCAATATGTTATACTTATTTGGGGAGGCCTTTCTGCTAATGCTCTAAAACCTTTATTAATCCAACAAAGACAAATTGTTTGAATCTGTCTGCAGAAACTTACTCTTTGAGGTTCAACATGTCAAAACTTTAAATTATTTAATGTATTACCTGTACATTAATTGTTCAAAAAAAACTGCCATTTTATGGGCAAGTAAAAATATAGATAATTTGAGAACTATAAATAATGAGAAAAGAAAAAATAAACATTCTAGCATACTATGTCAAAGTGATATATTTGAAAAAATCTTTTGGTGAAAAATTTGTGGACTACCTGGGTCTTACTTATTTTAATTCAATTTCTGTTATTATTAAAAAGAATATAAAAGACAAACATAAAAGTGTTAAAATAACTATTAATAACTGGTTATTATTGTACTTAGGATAGTTATATATATGTTTACAAACAGTTATTATGTATTATTTTCTATTTTATTTGTATTTATATTATTATTAAATTATTATTTGTAAGTAAATTGTCGTTCATAAGCTTTGCTTTTAGAAGGTAGATAATCTCTTTGTTTATTATGTAATACTTTTATTTATGTAATAGCAATGGATAATAAAAATAATATAAACAAAACTTTAAACAACTGACGGTAAATATTTTTTGAGATGAAAACGAAATAGACTGAAATAGTGAAATAAAATAAAATTAAAAACAAAATTAATTTACTTAATTTACTTTTAAAATGAAAAATTAATTCATTAGTTTCACGATAATTAAAAAAGAAATGTAGTAAGTTAACTGTTAAGTTAATGAAAAACCAAAAGTAATTAGTTAATGCCCAGCCCTGTAAAACAATATTATAATGCAATATAGTTAATATAAAAAAGGTGGTAAGTGGATTTCGCTCTGCTATACAGTAGGTTACAAGTGGGTCACTGTATAATGGATGGTATTAGATTTGAATTCAATGATATAATATCATTGTATAAGAAAAACGATTCTGAGCGGAGACGGTATGTCAGTCTAGGTTTAAGACATAATATTATATTATAGTCTATAGTATTGTAAAAAAAATTGATCCTATAATAGGTACCTATAATAAATTCCAAAGTAATCATATCATAATATATATTAGTTACTTATAACGCGTTATACATCAACAAAAAACCGTGGTACTATCATAGATATATAATAGTATACTTTAGAAGTTTCAAGTACCCACGAATAATATTATACAATCACAACAAA
>NC_042493.1:75768006-75773434 GCF_005508785.2 Acyrthosiphon pisum
AAATAATTTGCAAATTTTCGTGATATTTCCATATTTGTCATTTTTTGAACTTTAAATGCTTTTTAAATGCTTATAAAAAAAACTGTGACTAACGATTTTTAATATTTTTCATCTGCCTTTGAAACAATATATTAGGAGCCTTCTATTAAATTTTGAAAAATCGATTTTGCGTAAAAATTCCCGTTTTTCCCTTAATTTTTCTTTTGTTTTTCTCGGCGCTTTTGAAAATTACTGGGAAATATAAATTTTGACCTTCCCAAAGCACCAACGATATTCACTTTCTGATCGAACAAGATACTGAAGTTGAAAATCGTAGCATTATTTCGACTACTTATCGTGTACACAGACACAAAAAAAAAAAACACACATCATTGTAAAATCAATACATTCATCGTTCCACTCAGAATTTAAAAATCCAAATAAATATAAAGCTGTTTCATTTCAGTACAATAACATTTGTCATTGAGATTGTCCACCTCATGACTATAATCCAGTACTTTGCCACCTGGACCTGACCACGTTGGTTGATAGGCGAGTTCAAACAAATCTATTATTTTTATCGAAACTCATTGATGGCTGAATCGACTTACCCGTTACACTAAACAAGCTTAATTTTAGAATCCCAATTTTTAATTCTTGAAGTGTCTTTTTCTTTCTCATCCCCTTTTGTTCTGTGAATTATTTGATAAAACAGTCTTATATCACAAATTATGAGATTAGCAAATTTTACATTTAAAGTATTTGAAAATGTATTGATGACTATTTAATTAATAAAGTGAAATATTATTTATATAGGAAGAATTACAAAAGGAATTGGAAAATCTTGAATTAGAAAAATTGGATGAACAAGTAATAAATATTGATCCGGTGCAAGCTACAAATCAACCAATACCAGTTGTGCCAAAAACCAAAGGTATTATTATTTGAAATTATTATACTAAATAATATTTATTTTAATTCAACTTTTTTTTTTAGAAAATATAACCAGACACAAGAATTCCATTATAACATAAAATTGTTATTTCATAGGTCTTCAAAACAATTTTCAAATTAAGTATGGATAAGTAATGTTATTGATTAGTTTAAAATTGTGGTTTATAATTAAAATTTTTTTTTTATTAATAAACCAAGCACTATACAAAATCAATTTTGGGTACAATAATTTGAAATACAGTTATCAATTAATCTGAACTAATATTATAGTTCTTATTAAGAAATGTGTTGCTTTTATTTCTACAAGTATTTTGTGTGGACATTTTGCAATCAAATATAATATTTATATTGCTTAATTTTTAGATTCCGAGCAAAGCGATTTTTATTTGTGTTCCTATGTTATAACATTTTGAGGTAATAAAAGTTTGTTATGCTTCAAAAATCAGAATAGTTTCATGCATGTAATGAGCATAAGTAAAAGTACTTTCCATTAATAGTTAAATAATTAAAATAATAAGGAATATTACTTCTAGAAATTAAGTTGCAGTTTTGCCATAAATTTATTTTTGTAGAAGCTTAAAATTAAAAGGATTTTCAAATCAAACATACATTACATACTCATCTCACCAAATTACCATAGTAATGGATTTAAAAGTCCAATAGTAAAGTTCAAACGTACAGAACAAACAAAAAATTTAAATAATATAATGCCATACATGTTTACACTTAAATAGAGACATCAGCTGGATTGATGATTAAACATCTTAAAAAACAGGGTTCTTAGGCATCATTATATAATCCATGAGTGTTTAACAATTATTTAACAATATAATAATTCAAAATTTTAAATATAAATATAAATTATCTCAGGACCACCTAGAATTATTTCATTTCAGCGAATGCTCATGGAAGTTGGTGTATCTAAAAATTCTTACAAAAAATAACTGTGCATCATTGTAGTAAGTAATCTAGTGGAAATGTAGAAGCATTAAATCAAACGTAAATATTATACATGTCATACCATGTAAGCTAGATGCATTGTAATTAGGTTTCCAGTGGCTTGAGTGCTGGTTAGAATTTAGCACAAGTCGAACTTTCAGAAACTAATTTAATGTATTTGCATAATTTAATATTATGTTTTGTGTGGAGATAAATCATTCAAGTTTTCAAACTAATATTGGTTAATAATAAAATATTAGTTTTTACTGTATTTAGGAATGACATAATATATATGATATAAAATTGACACAAATGAAATATATATTTATACTTGAGTTATAACATATATTTTACTTATATTCAGACGTATAACTATAAATCAAAACTAATGTTAAATAACTTAATTTCACTAATAATGATAAAATCAAACTTTACTATACACTTTATTTTTAAATAATTAAATAATTAATTAATTAAAATATACCTATCAATTCAATATTATACTGGACATAAATATAACAGGCATCGTCGGCGCAGCTTTCAAGACATGCTTGTAACACTACACCAGTAGCGTATATAGGATTTTGTTTTTCTTTAAAGTTAGAGGCAATAAGTTAAGACTCCGAAAACTTTTACACATGATTTACAGCCTTGGGGGGGGGGGGGGGTGGGTGACAACACACAGATCCAACCAGACCTTCCCAGATCCTTTCAACGACAAGAATTGTCGCGGTCGGTATTTTGGTTACACCTAATCCGTGTAGCTCATCGTAACAAACAGGTTTCGTAGCGGTGGGAACGTATCGATCGATGACCGCACCAAATTTTCACATAACGATGTCAGGGAAACACAATCTAGAAAACACACGGGCAAAAAACCGAAAACCGGGGAACAGACCAACAACCATCGACACACAACGTACACCGGGAAAACCCCTCCCGAATAGTGGGTGACAGAAATCAACAGCAAAACAATGCGGTAAACCCATTAACAAACAACAATCTCAAATGCTGACAACGGAAAGGATCAAAATACTTCAACTCACAGTCAATACCAAAAGAATGCGCCGTGAAGCCAAGGTAACGAGACGCATGACTAACACAACGCCCGAAAGAATCTAGAGGTAACTTCATCACGCAAGTGAACGGAGGTCCAAAAAGGTGACCCAACAGGTGTCAATGTCACTTCAATTCAACGGTAAATAGAGGAGTAGACCAACACCAAGTGTTGCCGAAGTTGGAGTCGTTGAAACTGATAAAAATGACAATTACGTCACACCAGCCAACCCAATTGAGGGTAGAAACGTTAACCATGTGGCAATAAAAAAAATAGGATCAAGTCACACCGCCACAGACCCAGTCAGGGTAGGAGCGAGGGAAGTAAACACCAAGGATTCGAAGGACAAGTAAAAAGACTGAGGCACGAGTGAAAGTAGTAGACGG
Organism: Acyrthosiphon pisum; assembly: GCF_005508785.2. NCBI lineage: Eukaryota > Metazoa > Arthropoda > Insecta > Hemiptera > Aphididae > Acyrthosiphon > Acyrthosiphon pisum. The sequence continues at coordinate 75,771,322 of NC_042493.1, forward strand.
ACCCATAAGTGGTAAAAAACAGCAACGTCGGAAAAAACTCAGGGTTCACATGAGCCGGTGTTGGATCACAACGTAGAAATTCCAAAAGGGTCTCACACCGACAAAAATCGGACGCGACTCCCTCATAAAAGTGACACGGGATTACAACACTGCCACGATCCACCCAAGCGACGAACAACAGTGAATAGAATTTCAGCAGAACAAGGAGTGTGGGAAAACCAACATCTCGCGAAACGGGAAAACCAACACCCAGAGACGAGGAAAGGAAAACCAACCACACTAGATGATTTAGTTTATAATTAGAAGACTGGACAGAGCCACAGATATGCAGGCCAGGCAAAACCCAAACATCCTCCGGGGGTTATTCCCCAAACGACTCAAGCGGGAAAAACTGAGTCGAACCACTCTTAAACACTTTCCCAAACAACTCAAACAGAGAAAAACCAAGTCAAACCATTCCGCGATTGTCCAAAACCCAACATTCGGGTTTTGTCTTTTCAACACTACACAAACTGGCAGCTTCATCCCGCAAGTGAACGGAGGTTCAATAGGTTCAATGTCATTCCAATGCTAGGTATTCAAATGCTAAATAGGCGAGTAGACAAACACAAAGTATTACCAACGTTGGAATCATTTTGATTGGTTCAGTCGACAATCACGTTACACCAACAGATTCAACATTCACCCATGCTGGAGTCATGTGGCAATAAAGAATGACGGTTGAAGTCACACCTCCCACTGACCCAGCCGAGATTGGGACCGTGAATAAAGTCATGGAGCGAGGGAAGTCAATACCAGAGGTAGTAGCAGTGATGGTAAGGGATGGACCCGGGCAGGTTATGAACCACAACGCCCTACACGAACTGGGTTTTTCACAACGTGCCGACGGTGGACATGAAATAAAAATTCCGGAAGAGCCTCACGCCAGCAAATAAATCAGCGCTAAGAGAAAAGTAGGAAGGTATTACAACCCGGCCACAATCCACCCAAGCGGCTTATAACAGTAGATGGAGTGGTAGCAATAAATAATAAACAAACGGGAATATCAGCAAGAACGATTAAGGTACCAAATTCGTAATAAGAAAAACGAACACATCGTATGGATTGGCGGGGAAACTGGCGTGACCGGTAACACGGTGACAGCTAACACCTAGTTAATCATCCTCACGATGCGTCCAAGCCCACACACATCCAGGCCGGGACAAACCCAAAACTCGTTCAGTGGTATTCCCACACTACTCAGGTGGGGAAAACCTGGTCGAAACATCCCCTCACTCCTGATTCGGAAGATAGTCGAGAAACTCTTGAGAACGCTGTCCCTACTCCACATGTTAGTTTTCCTGTTAAGAGGACGTGTCACGAAAAATTTACGCGTGCAACGACCAAGAGGAAGCGCTGTTAAGTGTTTTGACGATCCGCAAGCGCGCGGCGCTTAAGTCACGCCTACTATTCGCAATTCGCAACCGGCCGACGGCGGCGACGAGTGCACATTCGGGAGCGCCGTTTATTTGTCCATGAACGTTCGTCCAGTACGATTCGTATCATTATAAAATTCATTGTACGCCAATACCGCCGTAATATTTTCAATACTCTCGCGTACCCATGAATTACCCATTATAAATTAAGATACTGCTTACCTAAATATATGTCCCAATATATAGATCGTAGAAACTGTATTATAACATAACTTGATTTGTAGTTATTGAATCATTACTTATTTAAATATAATACTTATAGTAAAATCTAATAAATGGTAAATAAAATAAATACAGCGGAATTAAATTAATATTAATTTTTCGTGCTTTATCTTTTACGTTCAACTGTTAATGTTATATTAAAATATGATAATACGTAATTACAAATATTTTTGTATGTAACCTATATTATTTATCACCATATTTTTATTTAAAAAATAAATTATAATCATATTACCTATATTAATATAAAAAAAGGGTAACGAAGCAATAATTTCCTATTATTTAATCATGAAAAAAAATTAATATAAGTTCAACAAGTATAATATAATTTATGATTTTATTTTTTTATTATTTTTTTCCTTATATTTTATAATATTTTCTTTGATATGTGGGGGGCTCAACAATATCACTCTTTT
>NC_042493.1:75773484-75777672 GCF_005508785.2 Acyrthosiphon pisum
GGGGGCTCAACAATATCACTCTTTTGCATCCGTTTTTTGTATTGGGAATCAACGATCTCGGGTAATAAACATTCTTCATAAAATCTGAAAAATATAATAAATGCTAGACTTACAAAAATACCAATAGAATTTTACTAATTCATATTAGAAACCAAAAATACAATAACATTTTAATTTACTATTATTTACAAACAATTACAATTTCAAATTTGATTCCATTTTTTCTTTCCAAAACACTGCTGAATAATTAATAATTTCAAGTTTGTTCCACTTCGGAGTAAATATGAAAAAATAACATAAATTTCGTTTAGTAATATGCATTTGGCCCTGAATCTGATAATAATAATTACTATCTTCTTTCAACTTGATTGTATTGTTTTTATTTATTAAATAAGGAATCTAAAAGCAACATAACTATATTATAGTGGATATTACAATTTACAATACATTTTTATTTAAACTATTATTCGAATAAAGTATTTTATATATTAAATACTCCTGATTACGAAGTACAAAAATAGTTACAAAACTAACCTTCTTTTCAAGAAGAGCTTGTTCCAAACTTTCATGATCCTTAACAGAAAACGGACATTTTACTTCAACAGTAGCATTATCTTCTATCAAACCATCTATAATTATATTATATAAAATTAAATATGTTTTTTTGTGTGTAAACAAAATTTGTACAATACATATCAAATAATGAAAAAATGCGTTACCAGGTGTTGCTGCTAAGTATGGAATATTATCGTCAATAAATAACCCACATTTTTGTATTGGTTTTTTAATGATTTTTTCCAATGTTCTTATAGCCATATCTTCCGATTCTTTACCATAGTCGATGGCATTACTTATAGTGTTATTGGTGTTATATAAAATTTCAAACACCGTATTTTTACACGAAGTGTTAGGCCGCATCTTACAAATTTTACCAAAATTAGAAGCTGTAAGACGATTTCTTCGTTCAGTAAACCAAGTTTGGCTATCGGATTGGTTTCGGGTTTCATACTCTAATGTTTTTTTGGCAGTTAATGAAAGTGAAAGTGATTTTATAAATTCTGCTTTCTTATTTTTCATTTCTTCCTCGGACAAAAAATCGTCCAAGGGTTCAGCTAGTCCATAATGTTCGTCGGGGCCGCATGATATTTTTTTTGATTTATACACTCCAGATAATTTAAAAAGTGCTCTCCTGCGTCTTAATGTTATTCGTTTATCTGCCGCATGCTTCAAAAATTTTTTGGCTACGATTCCTATACACATAAAATAATATTAAAACAACTACCTTCATAATAATAATAAATTAATACTATTCATAAATTATAAATACTGAAAAATAATTCATAATGAAATATTTTATTTATTTAATTATTGTACCTATACCTATATATACCTTTAATATACAAATTATTTCAATTTTTAATTTTACTGATAGCTAATACGATACACCAAAATATAAAAACGTGAAATGTGAAATATAAGTTTTGGCAGTATTTATTTAATTTTAATTTGTAATCAATTTTTTTTAATTTGAAAGCATCGTCGTAGACTATAGATACTTTTTAAATAATGTACCTGGACTTTTGGTTGTTATCTTTTTGTGAATCTCTCGTATATAATTGCCATTTGTATTAAATGATACTACAGCAGTATATATTCTAGTGCTGTACGACTGTTTTTGAGAAAAATTAATTCGTTTACCGCCTATATGTTTATTAATGACACTATTAAACTGTTCGCAAATGTTGTTATCAACATCAAGTAATAAACTTTTTGCATTATCAGCAACACGTCTTAGTGCGGTATAAATATCTTTCATTAAACCACATTGCAATACTTCGTCGATCAAATTCAGTTCGTATAACTTTCTTCCAGTGCAAAAATATTGAGCACAATTAGTGTGTTTGCCAAATATATGGTATGGACTATTTAAAATATCCTTTCGCAAACCTGAAACATATATATACAGCATATTATATGCATTGTTTTTTTTTTTTTATATTCCATTTTAAACGTTACCTTCAATTTTTTGATAATTTGATTCGTCGAGATTTTTTCGATACTTTATTGATTTAGTGATAGCGGTTCTAAATCGAATAATGTTTCTAACTATAAACTTCCTTATGAAACATGGATATTTAGTTATTCTAGTAAGGTTCATCAATTTTTGACTATAATTGCGGAGAATGTGATTCCTACATTCTATTTTTTCAACAAGAAATGTAGGTCCATATGGCATTACTTCGTTTAGTCTCTTTGTAACGCTGCTATCTCCATCACCTATAAACAATAATTGATGCTTCGTGATTGTATGAACGTTTAAAAAGTAATATTAGTTCAGTTTACCAATAAGTTTGTTGAATTTTAAGCCATGCAATTCAATACTATTTAAAAAGCCTTCTGCTATTCCATCAGCTTCCATACTTGTAGCCCCTTTTGTCCAGTTTAAAAAACATTTATGTGGCTTAGGGTCTAGTTTGACAATTTTAGCCCTTTCACAAATTGCGCAATATCGGTTTCGTATTCCGACAAACAATACTTTTTTTGTACGATAACCAATAATTGTAGCCTATATATAAATAAAATAAAATTATTGGAAATACTAATGATCAAAAAATATACTTAAATTATCTTATAACTATCACACCGCTCCTGAATATGCGTCGTATTTAGTTTTGTAACTACGTTTACTCCACTGTCCGTCGGCAACTACTGGGCACATAGGTATACCGTCGATATCGACATCACCTGCTTCCAGCGCTAATTGTTTTTCCTCAATACCGGCAAGTTTCATGACATTCCAAGCAGTAACTTTTATATCTTCACTTAAAATGTCAGTGAGTTTGATGTATGTGTTTGGAGACATACATGGTATGTCAATACTTGCTGAAAGTTCAGCCAATTGTGTATAACCTATACCAATAGCACAAGTACCATTGGTAATGGCTTTGTTTATTGGTATATATTCCAGTTTTTTAGTTTCTGATAAAATTGTAGTCAATAAGTTGCACATTTTAATTTTATATATTTTTACATTTTTCATATGTAATTACAATAGAATATTTTTATATCATTATATTCAATTTATATGTACCACTTACCAGGTTGTGGCTCAGATTTTTACATTGAATGATTTTTGTTAATTGTTATAAATGGTTTTTTGAGTGTTTCTTTTTTATATCATACCCAAATAGTTCGATTATTCAAGTAATACGGTTTATTAAAATAGTTTACAGCAAAACTACCTATTATAAAAGTCGTAGAGACTAGAGAAGAACTTTTTTTACAATCGTAAGAAGCCTGATTTTTTATATTTTTATTCATAAGTTAAATAATTAACCGATAAAAAGTAAAAAACAAAATTATAGTTTTTATTTGTATAAAATTCGGATACGAAGAAGGCGCCCACACCCTAGTGAATAAAGTATGGCATAAAAACATGGTTTCGTAATTTAAGTAATACGGCTTATTGAAGCGGTTTGCAATAAAAATATCTATTATAAAATTTGTAAAAAAGAACTTTTATAACAATCGAATTTTTTATATTTTTATTAATTAGTTAAATAATTAATCGTTATGAGTAAAAAAAAAAATTGTTAATTTACCATGCTATATTGGACGATTAGAATACGATAACAAAAATCGGATTTCTTACGATTGTTAAAAATGTTCTACTCTACAATTTTCTACAATTTTTATAATAGGTATTTTTACTGTAAATTACTTCAATAAGCCGTATTACTTGAAGAACAAAATTATAGTTTTTATTTGTATAAAATTCGGATACGAATACAAAATATAAAATCGAACCAAATAAAATAATAATTGTTACAAATAATATAATAATCATTTTCTTATCTGTTTATTTATAAACTATGTACGGGCCCTCGGCTGCGATAGGAAACCTGTTTTGACCATGGTGCGGTACTGCCGTTACGGCGTGCGGGGTGGTGGTATGAATACCTAGTATCGAACGCTGCCACTGCTAACGGGCGCAGCACTTGACGGGCGTAATTTTCTGCAGTTTTCTTATAAAACATACTTTGCCGGATCAAATAATATGGGTTACTGAGTGGTTTAATTGCAAAAACACCTATGAACAAAATTGTAGAGGAGATTTTTATCTGGGTCCGTAAGAAGCCCGATTTTTGATATCTTTAAAACATCATGAAATATATCGTGATTAATAAT
>NC_042493.1:75777924-75801215 GCF_005508785.2 Acyrthosiphon pisum
GATCCGGCAAACATGTTTTTAAAGGAATTTTTCGATCGATTTTTTTCCGTGACACGTCCTCTTAAATTGCAAATCCACAGATTCCGGTTCTGAATGTCTCGTTGCGAAAATGTCGGTAGATAACCTATTTATAAATCAGATACTTCATGTCATGGATTGCAACGAGACGTTGTTACAAAACTTTAACCAAAAATTGAATGCCGTGGATAGAGTGCTTGCTCATACAAACCATACTTTGCATATAAATATTTTAAAACAGGCCATCGCAATGGACAATAATGGAACCATACTAGAACCAAAAAATCTTAAAATGGGAAACTCCCAACTATTAGAAAATCCAGCGACAAACACAGAACTATCCACAAGACCTTTTATCACAATTAGGGAAATTAGTAGACACAATCTGGCTAGAAGAAGCCTTAACGTTATTATCCGTGACATTCAGTAGGGCAAATCAAGTGGACCTCGAATTGTTTTTAGAACAATGCACATTTTCAATTATGTGCGTCAACGAGAAAGCCAAGCCGTGGCTAATCCAATGCATTATTATTCCGCTTACTAGGAAAGCTCGGGCCGCAGTACAATTTTGTTCGATTCAGTCATGGAGTGAATTAGAAACTTAAAAAACTTCATTGGAATCTCAACGTACAACCACCCACTTCTATTAGAAACTATATTCAAGCAAACAGAAATCAGTGGAGGACATCATGGAGCAAGAAACTAGTGGAAAATCAGCGGAGGTGGCTATATTATTAGAAAACAGTTTGAATGCACAGATTATACAGGTTTTCATTTAAGGTTTTCTAAATTTGTAGGATTTTATAAAAACTCGCAACTCTTTGACGTTGGAGTAAGAAGTTCACTCGTAGAGTCAAAACGATTCTATGAAGGAAATTGAAAAAAGAGTACAAAAAAATCTAGCACGCCATGTTTCACTGTAGTAAAATGGGACATTGGGCCCGAGACTGTTATAATAGGTCTCAAACCAATACAACCCAGTCACTATCCAGAATATCCTCAAGCACTGTATCTGGGACATATCTGAGCACAATTACTTTCAGATACTATAAAAACCAGTACATGCAAAAGATTAAGAGGCGTAGATTCAGAACGATTGGGTGACTCTAACAATGCATCAACTCAAAATTTTAAAAACTCTTTACAGTCGGGAGCCAACAGTGGCGCCCAGCAGAAAGTCTCAAAACAGCCGTAGTCTCATTCGATGGAATATTTTAAATAATAGAGTCCCCAAAAATAGAGGAGGATCACTTATAGTGTCAAAATCCGCAAATCATTCCGACAGACACCAAATTCTTAATCAAGTCAGACGGCGATCTAAACTTAATTGAACTAGCATCATTGCGTGAAGACGAAATAGTTAACGACCAAACAGTTTACGACCTCAAAGGCATAATAAAGCATTTTGTGACAACTCTATGAGTTGTGACTCTCAAACTTCGAATTTTCGGTGAAAGAAAGAGTATTGTATTCCAAGTTGTCGAATCCAATTTCCCCGTATCAAGTGAGGGAATATTAGGTAAACCGTTTATTAGTGGATAAAGAATCATCATAAACATCAGTTCAAAGAACTTATATCCTTCCAACTTTTTCGTACTTGACTCTACAACCACGGTTAGAAATTCTCGTTGCACCCCTGGCTCCAAGGAAAACAGTGCATTTAAACATTTTAATCGCTACTGAAGACATTAACAATATCATAACCTGTGAAAATTATGACACCAGAGTGAAAATTTAACTTGTGTACGTTCCACTAATTAATCCAACAGACACTCAAGGTTAAGTATAAATTCCTCAGTTAACAGAACTAGAACACGAAGATTTCAATGAAGTTACCGTCTACCTAGCACATAATATCTGAAAACATAAATAACCTTGCGCTAATGGTGATAATATATCTAGTCTAAATGCAGTCATCTGAACGGATAATTTAAATTCAGAAGAAATCGGAAAAAATAACGAATAATGGAAGTTCTAGAGCAAGAAGGTGAAAGGTTCCCTAGTCATTCTTATTGGAACGCTTCCCTATTGGTTGTTCCTAAGAAGCCAAACGTCAACCTGATGGTAAAATATCGGGTATGCGTTGATTTTCTACGACTCTACCAATAATACTTTCGGTGGGAGATGCTTTCCCACTTCCTAAAGTTACAGACATACTAGACCAGCTAGGAAAATCCAAGTACCACAGTATACTAGATGCAGCCCATGGTCATTATCAAGTTCTCATGAACCCTGTAGACCACGAGAAGACATCCTTTCCTACGGATAAAGGCCATTTTGAATGCTTGAGAGTTGAAGATGCCGTTTTCTTTAATAGGCTCCCGTGTAACCTTCCAAAGGTGAATAAATAAAGTTCTTTTAGACCTGAATGGGTTAAATGTGTTTGTATATCTTGACGATATCATTATCAATGCTAAGAATTGCCCAGACCATTCCCAGAAGCTCACATAAAGTGTTAAACGACTCGGACAATTATTCAGTCTAAAACTACGACTTCTGATAAGTTAATTTTCGAGAAAGAAAGTTATTTATTCAGGGCATAGAAATACTGATTAAGGCATCAAGTCTGACGCCAAATCAGTTAAATGTGTTCAGTACTTTCCGGTACCCTAAAAAGTAAGAGTATCTAATCTATAGAAAAATTATATATAACAGATCGGTAAACCACTAACTTTATTAGTTAAAAAGGATGTGCCTTTCCGATGAAGCGATTTATGCCAGCAGTCTTTCGAAACATAAAAAAAACCTTTTAAGAAACTATGCGATCCTTTAGTATCCATACTTCACCAGACCCTTCAACTTTACATTTGATGCAAGCAACTATGAAAAATTGGTTGTGTTCTTTCTCAAGGACCCAAAGTATCCAGAATACCAAATAAAGCGTAGTTAAACTATAATACAACCGAGAAAAAATTAGTCAGCATAGTATGGGAAGTCAAAGTTTTCCGTACATTTTGGTCATCAGCTCAACATCATAACTGACCACGTTTAGTGGGTTGTCTGGACAGACTCAAGTGCAAAATCTTCCAGACTATGCTGTTCTATAAATGTTGAGACTCAGAACAATTACAATAACTCATAACAATCATTACACAAGAGGAATTATCAGAAGATGACCGGTTACGGATGATTCAAAAATTTCATGAGACTTCATGAGAGGATATCAAGGAGTAAATGGCACAAATCAAAGAATCCCACAGCGTTTTCTGACTCAGCTTGATTTCAATGGGAACCACAGAACCTCCAATCAATAGATTACACTCTGAGAATTATCACAAAGTATTTGCATCTATATTCAATCTAACGTCATTCAAGAACCAATAAGGGATGTACTGAGAATCAAGTGGAGAAGCCAGATTGTCACATTTTAGTTGGGAATTAGTGATCTCTTTAGGAGTGCAATTACTAATCTCAAAGTATTATATCAGAATTGCTCACTATTAAGCAACCAAGACCATTTGAAAAAAGATGAAAAACCATTTTGGTATGTGGAAATCGAAGAGATTTGCTCACCGTTTAAAGTTTTATACAACAATTTACTAAAGCGACCTTGCCATATTTACACGATGTTGAAGATAATCACAGAAGTCTAATGTTAAGAATTGGAAATGATGAAAATAGAGTTTCCACTCTACCACTCAAAAGTTTCGGAATTTTCATTCAATTATTAGAACTTAACAAAAACAAAATACATAACAAAAGTAATATCCCAGAAAAGATCAGAATCTTACAAGCAGTAGTGAATCACAATACACAACACATATTAGAACAAAACCTTCAGTACCTACAAGAACAAACAATAACTACTATTTTTAATTGGCATTCCGAACATATTGGAACAAGTATTGCTTTTTAAAATAGCATAGTACGCTTATGAAACACAGAATCTTAGCTTAATAATGAACACTCTTTTAGACGGTAAGATTCTTACTAGTAAATTTACCCCATATCACCTGCTAAAGAACATCTTGAAATTATTGTAGACTAATACACAACCTAATTAAAATTTTGATTTTAATAGAAAAAACTTCACGAGAACGATTAGGAGTTTGTCTAAGCTACGCATTTAAATTTAGGTATAAGAATAAAAAACACAATTTTCGACTGGCCAAACTTCCCACCGAGTAGAAGGGATAAGGTAGTTATAAACAGACTCCGCATCGGCCACACCCGTCTTGCACACGAATACCTCATGAACAAAAGAGAAAAACCACAGTGCGTTACTTGTGGAACCGAACTTTCAGTCAACCATGTAATCACTGAATGCCTACAATACGCAGATGAACATAGAAACTTCCACATACCCAACACACTAGATGCAGCACTCGGACCAGATGCAGATACCACGATACAAATCGTTAAATTATTAAGAAAAACAAATCTGTACAGTAAAATTTAAGTATGAAAAAAAAAAATATATATTTGTAAACAATTGTAACTAATGGCCTTTGTCGTCAATGTAAATTAAGAACAATAAAAAAAAAAAAAAAAAATTTAGGTATAAGAAAATAATATAAATTACATGTTAATTTTTTTTAATACAGTTAATTTAATGTAATTTATTGTAATTAATTAATGTTTATTATATATTATATTGATAAAATAAAATAGTTTTGTTAATATCGTAATTAGAAAATTCTATGTCGTAATTCATATTTAACATTTCCCCAAGATGATGATGATGATGTAGTTGATTCAGATGGAAAAAGAGAATAAGTGGATAGAGAAGCTGTTCGGTTACTCGTGTTTCTAATTTCCACTTGAAGAACAGAATTACTTAATAATAATTTAATTTTAGCCTGTTCTATTAGTAGTAATAGTTTTGTCATTTTAGACATCCTTAGAAAAAAAATATCAGTTGCGTCCATATTTTCAAATGCAGCAGGAAGTTTTGGTTTCATGATTTTCTCTTCCTGTTTCGCTTTTCTTGAAGCTGCATTTTCTCTCATTATCTCCAATATTTGATGTGTCGGGTTATTATTATTGCTGTTGACTTTTTTGATTTTTTTAAGATTGCTTAAAAAGTTTGCTCCAGCTTTTTCTGGGTGTTTTATTTGGCCTATCCCAGATGTATCGTAATTTTCAAGTGGTTGTATATCCTGGAATTGATTCTCTATTCCATATACATTTCCCTCTTCTGTTAAGATTTCTTCAGTTTCATCATTATCTACATTTATATCCCGTGTTTTAGCATTTGAATTGTTGTTTACAATTGTACCATGTTCTTCATTAACAATAAATTATTCAAATTACTTGTAGCCCTTAATAAGTAATTATTAAATTACTAGCTGTCACCCGCGTATTCCGCACCCGTGGATAGTTGTTTGCAAATTGTGGGACTATTTCATAGCTCCACAAATCCTGTCTATCTTGCAATGTTTTTTTTTTTATATGAAGAGCAATTGAACTGTATGCAGAGTAGTGTAAACCTGTTAAAAACTGATAAAAAATTTCCGTTATTCGGAAAAAAAATTCTGATTGTTCAACAGATTTATTTAAATTAAAAATTAAAAATTTCTATTATATTTCTTGAAAATTTTTTATAAGATCGACATTTTTAAATAACTATTTATATAAAATATTAATTTTGGCGCAAATGATATGCCATTTTCACACCATTGGTGCTTGTGTCATATTATAGCCGTTTGTACGTAAGTGTATAAATTAGCTTTAAAGTATCAAAGTTATACCAATTTTTTTTGTTTTACTCAATTCAACATACAGCGGAAATGTTATTAATTTCATCTTCAACTATATTGTGCCAAGATAAGCGCATTCTCTTGGCACCATACCATTTGTAGAGCGGCCAAGGTTTGATTTCCTCTTTTTATTTAAAAAAAATTCTTAAAAATTAACAACTAAAACTACAACAGTCATAACCAATAGCAACCTTACAATAAACAAAAATATATTATAAATATGTTTATTTTTATCCTGGACAGATGGCGCCACTATTGTATTTTTACAATCCCTTATATTCTTCTTTGGGGGTTGAATCATCGGACTTTATTTATGCCTAAAACCTGCTCCGTGATATCCTCTTTCATTTAAAAAAAACTGCATGACAATTGGATAAGAAGTTTCGAAGCCAAACCGTAACAAAGATTTCCTCTTTTGCTTGATTTCAGTTTTATATATATGTATAGAATTAAAATTATATTAAAAAACTTTAAGAAAAAAATATGAATTTTTTTCGTAAATACTTTCTATTTTCTAAGTCTGGTAACTTTGCTGTTCAAATTTCCAAGCAGTAATTTTTTTGCAGCCTAACTGTCCACTTTTCTTTTCACTGCGTCTACTCACTGCGTTACAAAAACACTTTCTTAATTTATCTCATAGATCTTTTGCTTTTTCCGCTAAAAATACATTTTTCAATTATTCAAACTTGTGTTTAAATTAATATTTTTCACATTTTACATTTTTATTTTGTATTCAATTTTCGGCAACGGGAAATTCCTTTCGAAGCATTGCATTTAACTATAGGATGTGATTTGGCACGGTCAGACAAATAGTCGTTGAAGTTTGTGACACTATATGGACAAAATTAGGACCCATTATCATACCTCAACCCACAGAAATGTTTTGGAAACGTCAAACGTGTCGCAGAAAGGTTAGGTTATGGAATTTTCCCAATCGCATCGGGGTGATAGACGGGAAAAATATTAATATTCAGTGCCCAAGATGCTGACTATAAATTTAAAGCTATTGACGTAGGTTCTTATGGAAGGAACAGTGATGGTAGAATTTTTTCAAAATCAACCATTGGAAAAATGTTGGAAAATAAAACATTGAATATGCCAGAATAAGTTATTTTAGTTATGAATGGAGTGCCACAGCTATACGTCATACTCGGTGACGAAGCTTTTCCTTTTAAAAGATGTTTTCTCCGTCACTATAGTAGGTGCCATTTAGGAGAAAATGAATAAAATTTTCAATTATAGGCTTTCTGGAGATAGAAGAGTGGTGGAGAATGCGTTTGGGACACTGGCAGCTCGTCGGAAAACTTTAGAGGTTTAACCAGAATTGGCTGAAAAAATCGTACTAACAGTCTGTTGTCTACATAATATGTTATGTACAGATAATAAAAACCTGATATAGACATATCACAAAAATGAAGAATTAGGCATGAAAAATATAAGAGGTATAAGAAGTAATTGTACACGTGAAGCTTTTGATATACGAGAAAATTTTTAAAACTATTTTAACTGCACTGCTGGTCGTGTACCCTGGGAACTTAATTATGTACGTAGAGGACGACTTCAAACTGATAATGACTATTACAATTTAATAATTTCTTTTTTATAATTTAAATACTTATTTTAATAATTAATAATTTTATATTTGTATATATTATATAATTAATTTAAGAATAATATCTACTACGTACTGGCTACTATTCATATTACGATTATATTATTATTATTCTACACATTACACAGTGTCATTATTATTTTGTAATAAAATACATTTAAAAATTATACAATATTTTAAACGATATGTTTAAATTGATTTACTTATAATATTTGAATTTATTAATATTTATATAAAATATTTCAGTAAGTACATGAATTATTGTAAACATAGGTTATTATTGGCCAATTCTGAATTGTTCATAACTATGATTTAAAAATAATACAATTTCAAAAAAGATAAGAACATAATATTGCATTACATAAAGTACCTATTTATAAACTAATCTTGCATTTGTAATTCCTTCCAGATTTCTTCCCATGCTTCCTGACGGATATGTTGGTCCCTATAGCTGGTAAATTTATAATTGTATAAAACTTCATGAAGTTTCACATGTTCTATTAATTTTTCTTCCATATCTAATAAAAACTAAATTGGTATAAAACAAGCTTCCATTTTAAAAATTCAAAATTCAAAATCGAAATAAAATGTGATATCACGTGACATAAAATATGTGAAACGATAGAAAAATAGAAACATGATATCACGTGAGGTTAAATATTTCAATCGTGTGACATGACGTGAGTTAGCGAAATAAGACTTGAGCTCACATGACGTGATAATAGTGTGTCCCCACCTAAGCCTTTTGTTACAATAATGTTGCAAATACTTATTTTCTAAATTTTTAGTGCTAAATGTCTAAATTGTATAGTTATCCATCGTGTTTATTGTCTGATCTCCTTCTAAGCATTAAAGGAAAAATTCAATATATTTTACCTGAGATATTAGAAAATTTAACTCTGTGTTACAAATAATAGAGGTCACTTGGAACATTTATAAATAAAATATATTGAATGATTTTCGATTTCATGTATTAAAATATTTTTTTTTTAGATTTTCTCGGTAGCTCCACCTAACCAATCTGGCCTCGTGTTAAACTATATGTCTTAGCTGACTATGTATACGGACATTGGTAGGTAACTATTATTTTTAGAAATTCAATATAATAATTAGCTCTATAGTTATAACTTGGTCGATTTTCATTAAATTGTAATATTTTTTATTTTGAATTGTTTTAAAAAATATTACGATCAACAAAACGGCTATCTTGGAAATATAGGTAACAAATATAATTGCTTAAAAAATTTTTTGGTAATTTTTGAATTTTTGAAATAAAAATCGAATCTCATGCTTTCCAATCAGAATACCATACTTATTACTGTAAAAAAACTGCATTTAAACATATTGATTTTCCACGGAGATACTAAGGGTGATACGGGATTTTTAGGATATACTGTTTAGTGTTTATGTATTAATTATAGGTATTAATAGGTTAGTAGGTTAGTAGGTTAATAGGTATTATAGGTATTTGATATTTTGGTCACGACTGTCGTAGTTCAGTTTTTTTGAAACCATGACCATATTTTATAATGTTACTGGCTATATTTGGATTTATTTTATATACAATTTACCAGTAAAGTAATAAATTATATAATATGTTCGGTATATAAGAAATAATTTAGTATTAGGCGATTCGGTTTAATCAGAATCGGTTTATGATTCAGCCGGTAAGAATCAACTGAATAAAATAATATCCCGTGATATATACCTACCGGCTACCATGCAGTAGTAGATACAAGATACATAGTTACGATTTTTGATATTAAGACTAGCCAATACTAAAAAATCGGTACCAAATAAATATAATTAAAACTTTATTTACAAATAAAGATATTTTGTGTGTTTACAATTGTGTAAACATTTATATTCTTCCAGAATTTATGTAGGGTAGTTCTCTCAACCATTTCTGTCAAACAAAATTTGGGAGACCTTGTATTTATATATAATATTATACATTTATACATAAAATTTTAAATGTCTGAAAATTCGGTGCAAATTATTTATTATTTCAGTTAGGTAGGTAACGCGTATGTTGTTTATTTCATACCACTTTAATAAATACTATTATTTTTTTATTTAATACTTATTATGTATTTAAGATTGGTGCAATAATATTGAGAAAAATAAATCATTATGGCAGATGAGCAAGTTGAGTTAGCGTCAAAAGATGTTTTTGTTTTACTGGGAGTCTCTGCTCCTGAAAATCTAGAAATTGGAACTAAACGGCAAGAACAAGGTGATACAAAAGGCGATGAAAATGAATCAGTGTTTACACTTGATGAAGAAGACAAAACTAAATTTATGGTAATGAGAATAATACATTAGGTACCTACTGTTATTTGGGTTGCAGCTGGCTGGTAAAAACAAGGATAGGATTATTTTTTGGAAGTAATAATTGGGTGAAAGATTCACTAAGTGCCCGTATTACAATCGTTGAACTAAGGTTAAACCACCGAATTCGATTGGTAAAATCAATGGGTTAGGCGTAACCGAGGTTTAAACTATGATTGAAAAACGGGCCCTAAGTAATAAAAATTATAGACTATACTGTATGCAATTATTATGAAAACCTATTGAATTTAATAATATATTGGTTATAAATGTATGATAGTTACTAAAATATATTAGAATACTATGCATTCGATTAAAAATACTAAATAGTTATAAAGGTAAAAAAAATTAACCCGGTATCTATATTCCAATATGATTGTTTTAGATTCTAAGCGGAGCGATGAACGTATTGATTTTACAATGATGTGTGTTTTTTTTTAGTTTTTTTTTTATTTTGTTTTATTTTTGTGTCTGTCATCACCTTTTTTAGGACAGTAAAAATGCTTGGATTTTCTTTCAACAGTATCTTTTCTGATAGAAAAGTGAATATAGTTAATACTTTGGGTGGGGGGGGGGGGGGTCGAAAAGGAAAAAATTTCTTAGTGGTTATGTTTCAAAGGTTTTCAAAAAGCACCGTGAAAAACAAAAGAAACATTGAGGAAAACGGGAATTTTTACTCAAAATCTGTTTTTCGAGAAAATTGATTTTGGTTTTCGGTGCAACTCTTAAACAAATGACCGTAGGTACTTAAATGTTGACTGAATGTTTATATGTATTAGCATTTTCCATACACTATAATATATTTTGAGCTCTTTACGGACATTTTCAGTTTCCATTTTTTTTAGTTTTTTTTTCTATAAATATCAATTCAATTTTATTTGGTGGTAAAAAAATTTAATAGAAGGTTCCTAGTATATTGTTTCAAAGGCAGATGAAAAAAATTAAAAATCCAAAATCACAATTTTTTTATAAAAGCATTTAAAGTTCAAATATTGACAAAATACGTAAAAATGACGAAAATTAGAAAATTATTTTGAGTTGGAAAGTCATAAAAATTTTTCTTTTTAAATCTAAGATTTGAAAATCTAATACAAGATTATTCATAAGTTTGTCTATCCTTATCAAAATAAAAATTTCTTCAAACAAATCAAATTAAATTTTTATGAGCGTTTGAATTTCATATTTTTATAAGATTGGATTTTCACTCCATTTCTCACGTAGACGATTTTGTTATTTCGTTATAATTGAAAAATGAATAACTGTAGATGCATGCAAATTTCACTGAATGTTCATATTTTTATTTTCTATACACCATATAATTTTAAAAATATTTTGACTCTTTTTGAGCTGTTTACAGTCAGTTTTAATTTTTTTTAGTTTATTTTCTATAAATACCAATAAAAATTTATTTATTGGGTAAAGAAGCGTGAAAATGTAATGCAAGGCTCCTGATATATTATTTTAATAGCAGTTGAAAAACATTGAAAATACATTGGCACAATTTTTTTATAAGCATTTAAAGTTTGAATTTTGACAAAATTTAATAATTATTTTGTAGTTAAAAATGTATAAAATATTCAACTTTTATAGCTAAGGATTGAACATTTAAAACAAGGTCCCGCGTAAATAGGTAAATATATAAATTACTTATTCACAATAATATCATCAAATATACTTAGGAATATCATAGGCTAACTGACCGTTTTCGCTCGGAATCGTTTTACTTATACAATCATATTATATCATTGAATTCAAATTTAACCATCCATTACAGTGACCCACTTGTAACCTACTGTACAGCAGAGCGACATCCACTTATATGCCTTTTTTTTGTGTGTCTGTCATCACGGTTTGGGGCAGTAAAACTGCTCCGATTTTCTTCAACAGTATGTTGTTCGATGGGAAAGTGAATATTGTTGATGCATTTGGGAGGTCAAATTTTAAAAGTCTCAATAGTTTTCAAAAGCGCCGGGAAAAACATCATAAAAATTAAGGAAAAACGTGTGAAAATGTAGTAAATATTATTCATAATTTTATATACCTTTAATAAAAAAAAATGTCTACAAGGAAATCAAATTCAATTTTTATGAGCTTTTGAAGTTCATGTTTTTACAATATTGGATATTCACTCAATTTCTCACGTAGCGATTTTGTTATTTTGTTGTAATTCAAAAACGAATAACTGTAGGTACATGCAAATTTCAATGAATGTTTATATTCCCATTTTATATACACCATACATTTTTTAAAATATTTAAATATATTAATTAAATATAATAATTTTATTTGTTAGGTAAAAAGCGTGAAAATTTAATGGAAGGCTCTTGATATATTGTTACCATAGTAGTTGAAAAATATTCAAAATACATAGGCGCAATTTTTTTTATAAGCATTTAATGTTTGAATTTTGACAAAATGTAAAAATTATTTTGTAGTTAAAAATGTATAAAATATTCAACTTTTATAGCTAAGGATTGAAAATTTAAAACAAGGTCCCTCGTAAATAGGTAAATATATAAATTATTTATGCACAATAATATCATCAAATATACTTAGGAATATCATAGGCTAGCTGACAGTTTTCACTCAGAATCATTTTACTTATACAATGATATTATATCATTGAATTCAAATTTAACACCATCTATTACAGTGACCCACCTGTAACCTACTGTACAGCAGAGCGACATACACTTACCCTCTTTTTTATATTATTTTTAAGACCTATTACCTATCTCAGAAAAGTATTTTTTTGTATTTAGTTAGCATTAAAGAATTAGGTAAGCATCGTAATTTTATTACCGCATTCTAAAAAATTGCATTATACAGTATACAGTCTAAATATTACAGACTCACTATTTCATATATTATTACCATTATTTTATTCAATATTATAAATTATAACCTATATTACTTATTACTGCATTACTGCAATAAATATATTTGTTAGATGCTTTAGTGATAGTTATTAAGTATTTAGTATATCTACTCAGGTGTAACATTTTTGTTCATTTCAAGACTGTTGTTGCGCCACTGGTTATCGATGTAACACCACCAGAAGATTTAGACAACAGTTCTACTGATAGTTTAACTCAAAATGAAATCGAAGAACAACGATGGTATAATCCAGCATTGAACACAGGACTAGAAAAATCCGATTTCGAAGGTTTAAGAAGGCTGTTAGCAGAAATTAAGGTGAACGAATTTAAATTAGGAGGTAAATAATCTAGATAACGGAATATTCGGTAGGTAGGTATGTACAAATATATTTTACAGCATTAATACTTAGAAACTTATTACATTTTGTATCAAGTTTGTGTGACCGGATTGTAACAGCTAAGTATTAGATAAGTAATATTTTTAAGATAGCATTATTATACAGCACGTTCAAAAACCGTTAGTAGATAGATAATATTACCCTTATATTATTTTATTATATATTATATATATATATATTTTTTATTGATCTTGAAATTTACACAATTAAATTTTCGCTTCGGCTATACTAACTACATTTTAAAATTATGTACAACGAACTCCCTTATACATGAGGTTCCTGTTCCTCCTTTCCTGAAGCAGAATTCCTACAATATAGCCAATATCCTTCTAGTTGTTTTTCCTAAATTAATGCTTTTTACGTATTCGTGAATAGATAATAATATGTCATTCATCACACTGTGAGAGGCATTTTGGGCGGGTCATCCCGGGTTGTAAAAGCCATTATGATATTTCTATATTCTATGATACTTAAACAACTAGTTAATAAAATCTTTAATAATTAATATAATGGTGATTTAATTATAATGTACAATAATCGGCTGTTGTTTTTTGTAAAACCTTTGGTTGCTTACGTACAAGGGATTTATTGTGAAATAAACATATTTCTTTTAAGTTGTATGATTTCGAGAATGCGTTGCAATGTACTTACAGCCTACAGGCTACAAATTATTATAGGTGAAACAATTTCAAACGTACTTATCTTATTATTAGGTATATAACGTAGATTATATTAAATTATATATTATATAGGTAATCGATAGTTGGTATTGTATAGTGTAATCCAATAATCCATGCTGTACAATGCGATGTTAATAAGTACAAAAATCTATCAATACTAGTTTTATCATTCACAAACTCTTTCATCAAAGCTGATTATTACTATAGGTACCTAGTTAAAAGTATAGAATTAAATAGAACCCTTAACTGTAGAACTAGTTATAACTTTCTTTTTTTAGTTAGAACTACTTGTGTCTAAAATATATAGGTGAAAAGTGAAAACTAAAACTCAGCTCTAGATAGAGAAAACTGTTTTTCAGAAGTTATTTTTATATCGTTGAACTGGACATAACTATATAAGTAGCCAGTAGCTATATATTAAGATAATATACAAGCAGTGATAAACTTTTATTGTATTCATACACTTTTTAGTCTTCGGCTCTTCAGAACAGAATCGTACGCATCTTTTGAAATTTGTAAGAAATATTCATGAATCGTGAAATTATACTACGATAATTACGTATTTGCGATGTTAACTGTACATTATCTGGTGTTGTCTACGCAAATGCTCAAAAGGGTTGAAAAACACGATCAGCGTTACCCACATTTAAAATTGAGGTTAAGTAGGTAGTAGACTTGTAACCATGGGGAAGCAAGGGGGAAATTGTCACCCCTGGAACTAATCGTTGCCCCCTCCCCAAAAAAAAAAAATAATAATTTTTAAATGCATGTATCTAGTTATATGTTATGGTTAAGTAAGTATGCATTTTATTACCCCCCCCCCCCCTAAAATTTAATAATCTGAACATTTGGTCTGGCTATGAGACTGGTAGGTAGAAAAAATCAGGTTTGACGAAATGGGTTTGTGATAACTAGTTTTGTCTAGTTAAAACTTGTTTTGACCGATTTCTGGTTTTAACTTTTAACTGGTAACATCGAAATATTTGTTTATTTTTTATTTACTTATATTTTTGAAATTCTTTGAAACTTTAGAATACTGACCCAACAAAAACCTTGGCCGCGTTGATCAAACTTAAAGCTGAAAAAATATTAGAGGGACCTTATCAAAACATGTTTATTGCTTTAAATGGCTTCAAAGTGTTGATTAACATACTCGAATGTAACAACGACGAATGTATGGTATAGAGAAAACCATTATATTATTATAGCTATAGTATACCTAGGTATACGTTTCACTATCTATTATTTTTATCTCAAAGCAACGACGATATTTTAGGAAAATGCTTTGATCATTGTACATGAAATGTCCCAACATTACGGAATCCAATGCTCATTGTGTACATTGGACGCGGTGAAACCTTTGATTAACATTTTATTGTTCAAAAACAACTACAAAGTCAAATACTTGGCTTCGGAAACGTTACAGAACATCGCGAAACTGAGAAGAGGCAGGAAGCTTATACGATTGAGTGGTGGAATTAAGACCATGGTACGTATGGAAAGTATTTTCGACCCCTGTCGATCACACATTATACCTAACCACACAACTACCGGTGTCTGGTCTCATATTATAATAAAAACGACTATCGATGTTTAAGGTGCAAATGATGAACGTATCGAAACACATATTACCAATGCACTTGAATAGTATGAACGAGATAAATCGGGCCGCAGTAGGTTTGATGAACTGCTGTTCCGGCACTTTAAGACAGTTATGCCGGTCTTTAAAATGCCAAGAACAGTTGTTGTGGTGAAGTTAATGTATATTTATTTCCATGGCACGTCATTCATAAACAAAATATACGTTATTATAGGGAAATCGGGTTCGTGCAGCTGTTATCGCAATTGTTGAACTCGAAACATGGCGAAATTCAAGTTTCCATAATGAGTTTAGTAGCGGAATGTTGCCGTACACGGCCAGGAGTCGTTGGACAAAACACAGACGTACACATTAGAGTAGCACTTAAGGAGCAGAACATTTTGCAGCAGGTCATACAGTTTTTGGTCAGTGATTCTACCCAGCTCGCGGAAAAAGCAACCGAAACGATACTGTGCATGTTTGACGGTGATCCTGCTATATACAACGTTCTGCTGAAACACAAGGGTATGGAAGCCCTATTCAAAGCTGTCACAAAATTCCAGTAAAAATAAACCTATACATTAAACATATATAATAACATTAAAGTACAGGCGTGGATCCAGAAAAATGTAATAGAGGGTGCTCAAAAAAAATTGTTTATACCTTTCTATTTTAAATTACATAATTTATGATACAAATGTATTTTACTGGTGTCTTAGATAACAGTGGGACAATGTCCAAGCACTCAGAGCCCCCTTGAATCCACGCCTGTTATAGTAGGTATAATGGGATAAGTATATGCACGTAATTAATAAAATCAGAATGGAATCTTTGGCTGATCAAATTTGATTACATCATTGCAAATGGCAAATGATCAAAAATACTTAGTTGCAATTTGTGTCTGCAGAAATAATATTGATTAAAATTAAATTATTTTACATTGACATTGATTAGAGTAAAGGAATACAATATTATTTCCATAATATTATTAATTCACCAGAAGAATCCATTAATCATTGCAAAATGTTTTTTTTTTTTTTTTTTTAATAAATTAATTGGTAGGTAGGTTTATTATAGAGGATGGTATTTTGTTACGTAATTTGGTTCTAGTTATTTAAAAATATTTACCAGATGTGGTTTTTTACCTATGTGGTATATACCTAACCACTTTTGATTTTAGCAATATATTCCTTATTAAAACGATGCAAAACAGATGAGCCCGAATTTGTAATCATTAATTTTAGCTATAATTTAGTTTCTAAAAATATATTATAATCATAAACAAAAAAAAAAAACATAAAATATAACTTTTATAAAGGGCAACTATAATATAATAACAATTATTGTTGCTTATTGACTATAAATAATATTTATAAGTAAAAGTAGGATCACACGTCTTGGAATAAAAATTATATATTATCACAATCTAACGATCGATCTTAAACAATGAACGGTAGAGATGAGTTATATCATTATTTGTGGTTGTTTTATTTAACTAAACTTCTAACTTAACCTCATACTTCTTGGTTATCATGCATACTATTTATTTTGTGACTTGAACGTTAAACAAAGCCCACAGGCCACGGCACGCATGACCATACCCTGTTCGGACGCTTATGCGCTTCAACCGATACATGTATCGTGTTGATTGTGCACAATCAATATTCCTAGACCCTCAAGAACTACTAAGATTTCTCAAAACTAACACATTTTCTTAAAATATAGGTATATGTTGTTTTCATAAAAATAGCAATTTAAATTATCTATCTATCGTTTATAACATATTATTATACACCACACATAATATTATTATTATTATTAAGTTGCGTTTTAATATTATAATCATAAACGGATAATAAATTGAAATGTTCACAATTGTATTATAATAAATCATAATTATTATAAAATCAAAATGTTATTATAAGAAAAGAGGTGTTACGTATCAAATAACGTTTATACATATTATATATGGTGGGGGATCATCATACCAGGTACCATACGCGACGTGTATGTCTTGTACAAGACACAGTAGTCTATGTAGATTGTTTCAATAATGAACATGTATTTATATTAACATAATTTTATGTTCGAGTACCTATCTATTTCATATTATTATTTATTCATTTTACGACTCAACCTTAAACTCTTATTACCTACCATACATAGCATACACCGTTACAAGAACCTGGACCTGGTACATGCTTGAAATTCAACAATCTTAATATAACGACTACATTAATTAGTTAAACCGTTTCGTCCTGCAGGAACGACGACCACGTTATGGTGTTGATCATCACCGTGCTGTGGAAGAGCTCATTGAACGCGAAATGCAGACAAGTGATCGAAAAAGACCGCATCGTAGATTTCCTTCTTGAACTGTTGGCATACAAATTCGACGACCGGGTAATCGGCTACGCAGTCGCCACGCTGTCTGAATTGTGGAAATCTGAATCGTTGCGTGGCAAGCTCAAGCAATTTGCCGTGCCAAAGTATCTGGAACTGCTCAACACTAGCCTGCACAGCCTTGTGTTGGCACACGTGTGCACCGCTATAGGTCGAGCGTCTAGCGACCCACAGTGCATGGAAATGATCGACGAGGCCAAGGGGTTTCGGTTAATTTTCGTACTGTTGCCGTCCCTGGACGTGGACGAGTTCGATAAGTACGAAGATTTCTACGAACCGCAAACGATCATAGCCGCTGCCGAATGCCTGGCCATGATAGTTGAAAACACACAAGTACAAATATACCAAACCTATTATACCAATATTATATTATATTGTAAGGTGGGTTTCCACTACATACGTGTACGTTTACGTGCATATATTGACCGGATACGTTCGCTATGAACGGTCTCACAAACGTTTCCCATCGGTTAATATGGGTTAGATCGGTTCGGATTGGTAACATATTAGTTACCTCATAATATATTCTTATGTTATCAATATAGAGCCGTGTACACGTGAAAAGTTGAACTGGATCCAACTTCATGGTATCATGGTCAAGCCTATGGTAAGAACGTATAACACTCTGGTATACCAAAAGCTTACCATGTATACCAACCAATCACAGAAAAGTATTTTTATGCATGTACACGTACACGTATCTAGTGGAAACCCACCTTTAGACGTGTTAATTCATAGTGGTTTCTTATTCGTTTCTTTAAAAAATGTTTCATCGTGTGCGTTTTTTAGTTTAGCTTGAACCCTCTGAAGGGAATGTACGAGGCGGTCTGTGACCTGGTAGATTTATTGACGCACAAGAATTTGGATTTTTTAGCGGCAGTTTGTCATCTAATCGTCGTTATTGCTACGTTCGATGAGAATTTAAAAATAATGGTCGACGCAGGAATTGTCGAAAATTTGGCAAATCTCGTATCTACGGTAAGTTTGCATTTTAATATAGGTGCAATATGATATTATACTTATAATAATATTATATCTACCAACACATAATAAGAAAATATATTAAATAAGTAGCTAAGTAATAAATTAATTTAAGTTTCCTTTCATTGTTTAACATACTAATTCTTCCACTGTTACCTAGCACATAACTCTTTTAATATATATATACTGCTCAATGGCCTTGATACCGAGGGTTTATCTTATAATAAAAAAAAATAATAACCATATGTGTACTTACAGAAAAAGCTATAAGTGCCTATCCATTTGTATTATTATCTGTTACAGGAGCACACGAACTTGAGAGCCAATCTCTGCAAAGCTTTGGGTAAATGCTGCACTGTTGGTGTAACAGCACGCAGATTCAGCTGCAAACACATTATGGATAAATTAATTAAGTACACGCATTCTGAGCATAAAGTCGTCAGAGACAACGTTCCTCTTGCGCTTAGCGGATTATCCGAAGACCCCTTAAATTGTGTAAGGATTGAGGCGTTAGGATTCCTTCCGGTATGTTTACATTTTTTTTAAAAATAATGTGAGTACTAACTTATTTAAAAATGTTCTTGAATTCATTTAGTTTTTAAAAAAATGTATACATTCGGATAATCCTGATACAGCTATGGCTGCTGTTAACTGTTTGAGCAACGTAAGGAAAGCAAGCGCAGCTATAGGCCAATTTCAAGAGTGTACGACGAAGCATTGAAAATTACATTCTTACAATTTCCTTATTATAGTATGGAAATTATCGATGCATTATACAAAATATATAAATAAAAAAATCGTAAATGTATGAATACAAATGTGAATGTACCTTTTTACATAAATATATTATAAATATAAAAAAATAAATATCCATGGCTTATAAATAGAAATAAATCAAAAATATTCTCAAGTAAGGACATATGGCATACGCCATTTTCATTATGATGTACATTAAAATGTATCTTAAATGTATTGCCATAAATCATAATGTATTTCAATATATAGGTATTATATTTGGTATTCCAACTAAAATAAAATACTGATTATTTATAGGATATTAGTATTTTTGAGGTGAATAGGTACTTGATAGGCGACAGCGGACCGTTTAACATATTTTTAAACATTTTTACATTTTGTGAGTTTCTAGGTTTTTCTACGAACTAAAAACTACTCACTAGTCCAGGAGAACACTGGCCTCGTGACCTATAAGCCGCAACACGTAGGCACTAGTCAAGGTCATGTCGGTCGAACTTATAGGTTTTAAGTCGATATTTTTAAACAGTTTTTTTTTTGGTCTCTTTGATATAAAAATATAAATTATGTATATGAATTGTACAAATTATTATTTAATGCAAATGCCAAAAATTAATGTAATATACATTTTTATCAACACAAAAGTGATTTTTTAAAGAACATTTTATTTATATTATATAGGTACCTAATATGTGCATTTTTTTTTTATATATTTAGATTTTTAAAATTTTTTTTCTTGGTATTGTACCTACAATTTTATCATTTTATAATTTGTAAAATTCTTATAATTTATATTGTTAAAGGTAAATAAACAAAAAAAAAAAAAACTTTTTAAAAATATTTTTAGCTATAACTTTGATCTACACTCTTAATAGATCATAGGCAGTCTGCTAAGTCTGCTAAAATAGGAAGAAAAATTTTAGTATAGTATATTAATTACCAAAAACTATTAGGGACCAGGCTATAGCTAGTTGAGTACCAGAAAAAAACTGGGAACCCACTAGTGTAGTAGGAACCTATAAAAAACTAGGACCCTAATAGTGTAGTAGTTAATTAAAAAAAACTGGAATCCAACTAGTGTAGTACCTTAAATAATTTGGTATAGTATAGCTATAGTAATGAGTCAAGTACATATGGAGGCTTAGACGATTTGAAAAAGTTTGTATTTTATCAGTATAAATAATTTGTAAAAATGAAACGAGTATAATAAATACTGCATATAAAATAACATCATACAGCTTTTATTTTTATAAAACCATTTTTAATTAATCTTAGTATAAACTTTTTATAATAACTTAGAAACTACTCATTACTCATTAGAATTTTGATTTAGACACATTAAAATTTCTAAGAAAATCATCCGCTAAATAATTTGCAGTAAAATATGAAGATTTTCATTTGAAAAATATAAGTTTGTTTACGACACAGGACACTCCTTAAGTAGTTCAAAATATATCAGAAATTTGAAAATGATATGGTCTTTATGGTATAGGTACTTAAAATTCTATAGGTACCTAAATGAGAATTTGAATGGATTCACTATTAAAAAGAACAAAATATGGGGATGAGCATGCTTAAAAATTACCCTGTTACAGGGTGGATTTACCCATAGGCCACCAAGGCACGTGCCTAGGGCGCAATATTATCTGGGGCGCAATTTTTTAGTTAATTTTATTTTTTAGTTTTTCATAATTTCATAATTATTTTTACCTAAATTTATATTTTATATTAATTTTTTTTTATATACAACTTGCATGAAACTGGAGAATGGGTCACGTCGCAGTAACGTTTTAATTTATAAGCTATAATAATAACCTTGCCGTTTGAGTGTAACCCTGCGACCGGCGCGCGCCGCACCGCACCGCCACCGCTAGAGGTTCGTCATCGACACTCGACGAGGCAGTTGCCGGCGTTGCCTATGTTAATACATGGGAGATGGCATACGGGTGTGCGGCGTCAACACATACAATATGGTGTATGGCACATGCGCAAAACGCCAGCCAAGGCAGTCAAATATACTGCCTCGGGCCGCTGCCGGGTACATTGCGTATAGCCACTCTGCTGGCCTCTACTATCTAGGTGAGGAACAGCTCGCACAGTGCTTATCAAATAAATTATTTGATATTAATTGGAAAGACCCGCCTCACCCCGCACCCGTCACCACAATAAGGGTGCGCGGGTGCGCGAACACCAAACTAGTCTATTCCTAGAATACTGGAATTATTTCTGGAAATCAGATGTCTTGATAAAATATTTAATAATAATAAACATTGCGAAGACGCGCGACGCTGACACTGTCGCCTATCTACTGCATAGTGCATACTGCTCAGTGCTCAGAAATTTGCTAATCGATTACGATTATAGAGACTAGAGTGCTCATCACTTTAATCAGTACCTACTTAACCTGGCTACCTATAAGAAAACATCAATTACAATATTAAAGATTAAACATGTCCAGTAAAAAGGTGGGCACCAGTTTAAAAAATAAGGCAAGAAAAGTTGGCCAAACAAGATGAAGTATTTAATAAAACAATTTTTATAGTTTTGTTTTATTTCATGGAACATTCCCCCCCCCCTCCCGTGGGAGCACACCAATGTACGGGGTGCTAGTGTTGTAATTCCTAGGGGCGGAAAAATAGTAAGTCCGCCCCTGTCCCTGTACATGTTAGACATTTTTAATTTAAACAACTTACAAATGATAGAATATTTTCCCACTTGAATAAAATAACTACCTAAAAATTTAAAATGCCTACAAAATATTGTTTTATTCTATTATTTGCATCATGGGCGCAACTAGCATTTAGCCCCCCCCCCCCCCAAAAAAAAATACCCCTAATTGATTTAGATATAAGCCCTCTATGGGTTATTTTAAATAAATAGTTTTGTTAGCTCTCCCAGAATTAAATGACGCACGACGATATTACACCCGCGCCCAAATTACTGCGACCAATTATTTACCGTGATGTATTTACGTGGCACCGGCTAATCTATATCTAAATATATGATGTTATACTATGTCCCTTATGCATTCATAAACCGATTGCCATGAAATTTAGACTTAGGGAAAGAAGATAGGTCGAGAAAAAATGTAAATAAGAAGTCCAAGTAGGAGAAGTTCTCAAACAGAGATTTTGAGATTTACGATGGACATTTTTAATTATAGGTACATGGTTTCTATTGGTTTTAATAATAATAATTATTATTATTGATGCCATAAGCCTCTGTGTTTTAGTACAGAATGTATCGATTTGATGTACCACGCGGGGTCCGCGATTTACCGCAGGTATATTAGGTACGTACCTGATAATATACTTCTTGCATAATCAGAAGCGAAACAACGCCGGCCGGGATGGCTATATATTCAAATATAATATCATTCAATTACATTTAAGAATACATTGCTTCTTCTGCAGCGTGTCACACCTAAAAGGAGTTGAAGTGTTGAACAACCACAATTTTTTTCCGGGTAATTACTATATTAAGCTATATAATTAAACTATTTGAAACCTAGAAATAGCAAAGCATGCCGGGTCAGCTAGTGGTTGAATACAATAACACATTTTATTTACCATATAAAATACCAAACAATTGCTAACCGACCTTGAGGCTTCAACTGATGCCGCCAGTACCTTATCTATAGTTAGTATAGAATATAATATATATACATATATATATCACACCAAAAACACTTCTTTATAACTCCGTGTAAAAAAAAGCTAAGTTAAAAAAAAAAAATTAGTAATGATTAAATCTTTAAAAGACGTGATATAATATGGAAATTAAGTAAAATGCCATTTTATAATATTACAAATACCTATGATGACAAATAAGATCAATTGTAATGTTATATACTTAGTCAACATATTGTTGATACATTATTAATTACTGTAAATACTGTAGTGGTTACTTAATTGTATTTATTTAATTATACTTCTACGTTTTACGTCCTGCCAAATAG
>NC_042493.1:75801842-75803570 GCF_005508785.2 Acyrthosiphon pisum
GGCCAAAGCACAGATTCACCTGGACGCTTATCCATGCCCACTGTTTCGTACGCAAAATCAGTCTTAAAAGTACTTGAATATTTTTGCTTATAACTTACAAACTATCTAACCAATCTGCTAGCGAATTCCTCTATTCCCACCTGCAAAATATTTCTGATCGATTGATACCTCATACTATACTTTATATGTTCAGCCGTTTGCCCTGTAGGCTGTAGAGCTTGGCAAAGAATTGACATAAATTAGGACGATTTTTCAATGTTAACACTCGGTGTCCTGTTATTATACGTTAGTGGCTACTCCGCTATTTTTTTTACTTAGCTTCGCGCCACTACCGTCGCGCTGGATATATATATATTATGATTTTACCTCTGCTAGAATGAGAGGCAAATAGGCAATAATAAAAATAAAATTGTCTTTCTCATTACGGTACGTTTCCCATTATATTGTTATTATAGCCATAGCCTATCCATTCTTTAATATCTTATATCTATGATACTAATAGACAAGAAGTGATTGCACAATGAACATGGAAACACAGAGCCGGCTTTTCGGTAATTGAGTGACTCATACATAGACCTATAAACTAATGGACAGTGCTCAAAGAGAGAAATCAGGGGACGATGTAGAGTATGCGTGAAAAGAAACAAAGTAGTAAAATGTATACAGTTCCTTATGCGAGCTCCTTCACTGCCTTATGTTCATTCTCTCTCAGTTTTATGGTATGATCACCTAGCATTGATGGCAGGGTGGAGTGGAATAATGGGCTGTCCGTTAGTTTGTATAGGTCTATGGACTCATAAAATACCTATGTAGGTAATACGGTAAAATAATATATAGATATAGGTATAGTTTATTGTATTTTGTCGTCAAGATAGCCTACATTAATGCGATATGTTTCCACGCCGTCGTAATGCTGTTGTTTTACACAGTTATTGTATATTAGTATAAGGCACGGTCCATGAAATTATAATGAACTGGAAATGGTCGGCGGGGGTTGGGGGTCACCAGTAGGATAAAAAAGAGAGTTCTAAAACCAGATCCTGCTGGCAGTTCCCTATGCTGGCTAGCAGATCCCTGACCACCTCTGGGCAGATCCCGGGCGGCGCCGCCGCCGCCGTAACCCGTTTGGCCGCCGCCACTTCCCCCACCTTAGGCAGATCCCGGGCGGCGCCGCCGCCGTAACACGTTTGGCCGCCGCCTGAGGAAAATAAGTTAAAAATTTTTTTCACCGAACCGGGTTTCGAACCCGGAACCCCGACGTCGGTGGGCCGAGCACCGTACCACTGCGCCACCCCATCACATATACTCTGCGTTAATATCTTACCCTATTTAAGTTGTAATGGATTATCATATGTAATAAAATATATTGTGTTATCATATCTATGTTATCATATAAAATATACCGCGCAAGTTATCATATGTAATAAAATATATTGTGTTATCATATCTATGTTATCACATAAAATATCCCGCGTATAAACGAAATAATAATTCCAGTATGTATGTTAATAAAAAATATTATTTATTATGTTTTTTTAAAAACAACTCATTAATTTCATCAAAATCACTACCCCACCCCTCATAATTCTCCATAAGTCTATATAGTTGCTCATTATATCCATCATCACTCCAATCCATTTCGAGTGAATTTTGCGTCGCGTTTACTCGCCAAATATTAAGTTCTCATGCTCCTGAAGCGGATAACTGTATTTCTCCGAAGTCGTGATG
>NC_042493.1:75803620-75805655 GCF_005508785.2 Acyrthosiphon pisum
CACTATACACTATTTTAGTCACTATAATTTAATTATTTAATAATCACATATTGCACGCGCCCCTATCATTAGAAAACATGGAGATTATTGACGCGAAAATAAAATTACGTTTAAATTCGGTGAATAATCGATGTGTGTGTGTGTGGATGAGTGAGCTATTTTATACATTACTAAAATTTGGTAGCGTCCCCCCGGACTTTGGAGACTTAAATTAAAGGGGACGCATAATCTTACCGTAAATAAGAAGGGGGACTCCGTCCCCCTCCGTCCCCCCTCACTTTAACCACTGGTTATAGAGTACCTATATAATAATATATTACGTAGTTATAAAGTATGTATAATATGTCACTTCATTAAATATTCTGATTAGTTCCAAGAAATGGATAAAAAATTGCATCCAATTCACGAAACGGAACTTCATTTTGTACACATCATGTAACTACATAATATAGATCACTTTTCACGAAACGGGCATAGATATTTAGTAGTGTATGGAACGTGTTCTGTAATCTGTACAGCATGTACATCCACATGGTAAGTTATAACTTATACCAAATAATGATAGGTAAACCTTTACGTATTTATACATATACGTATTATATTTTAAAAACTAGCTATTAAAACTAATAATCTCAAATAAACTTAAGCTATTTAAATATTTAACTATTTATTAAATTCAAATATAATTTCTAGTAAATTATTAAGTAAATAAATATAAATTATTAATAAATACAATTCAATAAAGCAATATAGTAAAACAGCAAAAATAAAAATAATAATATTAATAAATCATAACACGTAATTTATCAATACACGTAATTATTAAAATAAAAAAAGGCGGGTAAGTCGTGGATGTCGCTCTGCTGTACAGTAGGTTACAAGTGGGTTACTGTAATGGATGGAATTAAATTTGAATCCAATGATATTATATCATTGTATACGAAAAACGATTCTGAACGGAGATGATTTGTCAGTCTAGGATATATTATTTTTAAAGAAAAATTATGGAGAACCTTGTACCAAATTTTAAAAACTTAGTTATAAAAGAAAAAATTTTTACGATTTTTCAACCACTAAATTACTTGCAAATTTTCGCAATTTTGACATATTTCGTATAAATTTGAACTTTAAATGCTTATAAATAAAAATTGTGACAATGTATTCCTTTTATTTTGCAACTGCTATTGTAAAAATATGATTAGGAGCCTTGTATTAAATTTCCAAATCTTAGAATTAAAAAGAAAAACTTTTATGAATTTCTGTCTAAGATAATTTGAACATTGCCGTAATTTTTACGTATTTAGTCAAAATTTGAACTTTAAATGCTTATAAAAAAAAAATCGTGACTATATATTTCTTTTATTTTTCAATTGCTATTGTAAAAATATATTATGAGCCTTGTATTAAATTTTGAAATCTTAGATATAAAAGGAAAATTTTTTATGAATTTCTAGCATAAAATAATTTACGAATTTTCGTGATTTTTACATAATATGTTGTCAAAATTTGAACTTTAAATGCTTATAAATAAAAATTGTGACAATGTATTCCTTTTATTTTGCAACTGCTATTGTAAAAATATGTTAGGAGCCTTGTATTAAATTTCCAAATCTTAGAATTAAAAAGAAAAACTTTTATGAATTTCTGTTTAAGATTATTTGAACATTGCCGTAATTTTTACGTATTTAGTCAAAATTTGAACTTTAAATGCTTATAAAAAAAAATTGTGCCTATGTATTTTTATAATTTTTGAATGGGAGTTAGAACAACATATGTGGACCCT
The DNA here is from genome assembly GCF_005508785.2 of Acyrthosiphon pisum. Taxonomy (NCBI): domain Eukaryota; kingdom Metazoa; phylum Arthropoda; class Insecta; order Hemiptera; family Aphididae; genus Acyrthosiphon; species Acyrthosiphon pisum. The sequence continues at coordinate 75,805,404 of NC_042493.1, forward strand.
TCTATTAAATTTTCAAGTATTTTGTCCCAGCTAATTTTTTTTTTATCAACATTTATAAAAAAAAAAATCAAAAAAAATCGATTATTTCAATTGCCTATAAATAGATTAAAAATTAGTGAAATATTTTGAAAATAAAACTATATAAAGAAAATGTCAATTTAAACAACTGGTAAAATTTTCAAGTGTCTACGACTCATACTTTTTGAATAATAACAAATATCAAAATCGTTTGAGGCTAACCGTTATTTAATG
>NC_042493.1:75805810-75816108 GCF_005508785.2 Acyrthosiphon pisum
GCTAATATAAACATCTGTTGCAAATTTCAAGTGCTTACAATAATTATTTTTTGAGTTACAGTAAAATTAAGTTTTCGTTTTGTCAAAAATTGGTTTTGCGTAAAAATTCGCGTTTTTCCGTTATTTTTTTAAGGTTTTTCCTGCGGCTTTTGAAAAGTATTGGGAAATTTTCACTTTTGACCCCCCAAAGTACCAACTAGATTCACTTTCCTTTCAGAAAAGGTACAACTTTTGAAAATGGAAGCATTTTTATTGTTCCAAAAGTTGTTGTCGGCCCCAAAAAAAAAAAAAAAAAAAAAAAAAAAAAAAAAAACACACATCATTGTAAAATCAATACATTCATCACTTCGTTCAGAATCTAAAATGTATATTCATCAAAATCAAAATTATAAATAGAAAATTCCATTATTTGTTTGAAAATGCAGTAGTATTTAGTCAATGACTAGATATTGTATGTTATTTTATCAAGCAAAAAAATTTTGATTTATACTTTCTGAAAAACAATATTTAACAATTAATATGCAAAACAAAAATTAAGAAATTAAATAACTAGACACAGCTATAGTTGCTGTTTAATGTTTTTATGCTTAATAATAACATTTAATTAATGGAGTTCAATTTTGTGAAATGAATGAAATTTCATTCATTTCATGAAACTGATAGAAACGTGAAATGGATGTGAGTATATAACGTATATATTATAAAATATATGCACAGTGTTAGGTCAGATAATATTACGACAATATTACGAATTAATCATTTTAATAATTTATTTGTTTTATGAACTACGGTGACAGATAATTACTTTAATATGAAAAACAATGTCAATCATAAAAACATAATTATTGACTATTGTATTTATGTGCATGACTTCATTTAAGAAACAAATATTCTTCGCATATTAGCCACTGTTTATCTCGCCTGTATTTAGTACGTTAAAATATACCTATACGACTGTTGTAATTTAATTAATTTTAGAACATTTTTACAACTTTACCAATTTAAATAAAACAGTTGTTCATTAAATAAAATGTTAAATGTTAAAATGTAACAGTACTATATACATATGGCGTGAAGGTTTTCGGCTACGGTACCTAACTATACCGGTACATCTGAAAATACTGTACGCGTACTCCCTTTTAAATATACCTAGTGTTCCAGACCCTATTTTCATAGACCAGAGGTCCTATATGATTTTGATAACATCTTTGTTATCATGGAAATAATGTTGTTTTCATAAAATGTAAATAGATAAATAGTAATAACTAGTAGTTCACAATGTAAAACACTATTTCTATGGAATGATGGCAGAGGCCGATAATATGTACATTTGTTAACTTTTGAATTATCATTTAAATAGTTTAGAAATCGTACATTTTAAGTGGTGGCAAAATATGATATGTCACTATTATGTGTGTGACTCCATTTATGTGCAAACACCAAAACTGATATGTCATTATTTGAAAATATATGAAGCGGCAAAATGAAGTTCAGAAAATGTACATATCAGCTTCTGCCATCATACCACAGATTTGACATATTAGATAGGCCAAAGTCACTTAATATAAATCATAGTTCACAATGTGAAATACTTTAATTATATGAACACATTATTTGATACATTAGCTAGGTCGAAATTAGTTAATATTTCTAAGTGGCTTTTAATAAAAAATTCATATATAATATAGTATATTAACTATTATAACAATAGATTCAAATTGTTATATATATATTATATTTATATTACATATTGTTGTTTTTGCAAAACATTTGCGTCTTTATTGTGATATAAACATAGGCACCTATTTCTAGTAAGTTCTGAGAAACCAAGAGTACGTAACATGTATTATAGATTGTAAATAAAATTATTTAAAAAAAGAACGTATGCTGAGCCCAGGGCTTGTAAACGTTATGCATGGCAAAAAATGATTGCAATTTTTAATCTAATTAAAATGAAAAATATAAAAACAAATCATAATAAAATATAAATAAAATAAATAGAACTAATTAATTAAATTTAATTAACAAAATATATAGAATAAGACACAATTTAATGCAAAACCAAATAATTAAACTTATTTTATATCTCTGTATTATAAAAATAAAATATATTTTTGCCATTTTATAAATTGGTTGCATGGAAATATTTTTTCATGCGATTTATATTTATCTTACCGAAAAATCTAAGCATGATATCCCGAATCCTGGTAATTACGGCATTACCAATTAAATATTATCAGTATTTTAGATTCTGAGTGGAACGATGAATGTATTGATTTTACAATGATGTGTGTTTTTTTTTTAATTTTTAATTTTTTTTTGTGTCTGTCATCACCTTTTAGGACAATAAAAGTGCTTGGATTTTCTTCAACAGTATCTTTTCTGATAGGAAAGTGAATCTAGTTGGTACTTTGGGGGGTCAAAAGTAAAAAAGTTTCCAGTAATTTTCAAAAGCGACGTGCAAAACAAAAGAAAAATTAAGGAAAAACGGGAATTGTTGCGCAAAATCTGTCTTCGAGAAAATCGATTTTGGTTTTTAGTGCAACTCTAAAACAAATGACCGTAGGTACATACAATTTTGACTGAGTGTTTACATTAACATTTTCTATACACCATAACATTTTCCAAATATTTTGACTTATTTTGAGCTGTTTACGGACATTTGTAGTTTCCATTTTTTTTATTTTTTTTTTTTCTATAAATATCAATAAAATTTTATTTGTTTGTTAAAAAAGCTTGAAAATTTAATAGAAGGTTCTTATTATATTGTGTCAAAGGCGGATGAAAAAAATTAAAAATCCATAGTCACAATTTTTTTTTATAAGCATCTAAATTCAAATATTGACAAAATACATAAAATTGACGAAAATTTGCAAATTATTTTGAATTAGAAATTCATGAAAAATTTTCTTTTTAAATCTAAGATTTTAAAATGTAATTCAAGATTTCTCATAAGTTCGTCTACCTTTTTCAAAAAATAAATGTCTACAAGCAAGTCTAATTAAATTTTTATGAGTGTTTGAAATTCATATTTTTACAACATTTGATATTCACTCGATTTCTCATGCTACGATTTTCTTATTTTGTTGTAATTAAAAAACGAATGACTGTAGATACTTGAAAAAAGAGTCAAATTATTTTCAAAATGTTATCATTACTTGAAAATTTATTAGTCTTTTCTATAAATGATAAAATTTTGAAAATAATTTGACTCTTTTTAAGCTGTTTACGGACATTATCAGTTTTAAATTTTTTTAGTTTTTTTTCTATAAATATCAATTAAGTTTTATCTGTTGGGTAAAGAAGTGTAAAAATTTAATACAAAGCTCCTGATATATTGTTAAAATAGTAGTTGAAAAATAATAAAAATACATAGGCACAATTTTTTTTTTATAAGCATTTAAAAGTCGAATTTTGACAAAATTTATCAAATTTAAAATTTTATAATTATTTTGTAGTTGAAAATTTATAAAATGTTCAACTTTTATATCTAAGGATTGAAAATTTAAAACAAGATTCCACATAAGTAGTTAGTTCTGTTACCAAAAAATCTAAAAAATACACAAGCACAGTTTATTTTTATAGTCATTTTAAGTTCAAAGTGGACGAAATTATATATTAAAAAACCTAGAATAACTATTTTTGTTATTTTTTTGTTATAGTATAATATTATTCGTGGGTACTTGAAACTTCTAAAGTATTCTAACGCGTTATAAGTATCTAATGGATATTGTGATATGATTAATTTGGAATTTATTATAGATACCTATTATTGGTCAATTTTTTTTTTAATACCATAGATAAGTATATAATATATCTATTATGACTTATACCTAGACTGACATACCGTCTCAGCTCAGAATCGTTTTTCTTATATACAGTGATATTTTATCATTGAATTCAAATTTAATACTATCCATTATACAGTGACCCACTTGTAACCTACTGTACAGCAGAGCGATATCCACTTACCCACTTTTTTTTTTAATGTAAATATAAATTTAACTTCGTGGCACCACATCATATGACGCTAAAACTTGTGTACCTTATTTCCACAAATAGATCACATAGTATACTAATGGACTAACCTAAACGACGTAAGATATCATAGATGTACAGAGAAATGTCGATAAAATATTACTATCGAATAGTGGCGAGTACTGACGATCGATTATGCCACTGACTTATATTTTCTGTATGAAAATAGTCATCTGATCCTAGTTCCTACACGGCAACTCTATACTTATTTCATATTGTTAGTAATAATTGACGTATATAAAATAACAATAGGAAAATCCAATATCAACCAGTGGTTGTACCGGACCTAATTAGTGCGTATTTTTGTCGATTGGCCCGAATTAAGCTATAAATATAATTCCAAATCTGGGACTGAACTCTCAGAATAAAAGATGCTCACGTGTGTTATGTGTTTTTCGCGTATTAAGGGAAATCATTATAGGGACATAGGATTCAGAAAATCATTTGTGTAATCGTGTAGCCTACTCGTACATCGGTTATACCTACGTGTTGTATATCGTCTATGGGTCGACTGGATTTATAACAAAAAAAAAAATAATAATAATAATATAATTATTCGTCCCGAAACTGGACTGACAAACGGAAACATGTAATATTCAATATTGTTTTATTATCTATCGTAATGAATGATTGCGAATTTATTTCTGCTCCATATTATACTTAATGGTTATTAATACTATTAAATTATTTAATACCGTCAAGTGCACAGTCGACCACCCCTTAAATATCGATTGCGCCACATACTCTGGGCTGCATGTTGTGTAGTCTATACAGCCGACAGCACGGTTGTAAATAATTCTAAAAACAACCGTCGTCGACCCAGTCGTTGCCAACATCATATCGGCCACTGGTCACGACCGACGAAACGGTATTATTAATATGCCGGTGGTATACATTTATAATAATTAATATTATAGCCGAGATGGATTGTATTAATATGATCTAGTATTCTTGGGTGGATATAAATCCACCTTAATTACAGCCCTATGGCCAATTGCCCATAATATCATTATTAATGAGTCGGCCAAACTACAATGATTAATGATAGATAATTATGAAATTTTTTTCGTATATTATTATATCTATGCGCGGCTGTTGCTGTTATCATTTATCGTCCGTGCGGACCAATGACTCGGCGGCGGCAGCGTGTATGTGTCATACGCTCTTATTTTTGTTATCATTTTCGTCGCCTTGTCGGAACGCCCGCCACACCTCACGTCCGTACATCGGACGAAAATGTTCGATAATTATTGACTAATGTTGTTCGATTTATCTTTTGGCGCCGTCATCGGAACAATTTAATCGCGGCGTTCGTGCAGGTGTCAAATAAAATCACCGGTAGTAGCTGCAGTTACGGCCGATTGCCTAGCTGGTCGGCGTCATCTCCAGACCGGACACGAGCACGCACGCACGCACGCACGCACCACTTCGATCAAAAGAAGACAGTCCAGTTTGACCGGACTTGATAACTTCACGAATGAAATCCCGTCGTTGTTTTTTGTAAAATAAACGCTAAAGTGTGCGCATCAGTCTGTATACATCTCGTCGGCGGATTTTGTTCTCTTTTCAAAGGACTATAACGCTCTTACCGCCGCAATGGACAGTCGCGGCCGGAAAGTCATTGTCTGCGACAACGGGACAGGGGTGAGTGCTACTAACCCACATCGATAGTGATCCTTAATCGTGTGTACCACAATATCTACGGTTACGTTATTGTTACTTTTGACTGTATTGACCCAACGGCAGCCATATGCGGTCATACCTAAAATACAGTCTGGTTGATACTTGTACTGCCAGTTTTGACTAGGTATTCCATACTTTGTAGTACAGTACAGCTGCTGTAATTGAATCATCACAACTAACTCTGTTGATTATTACTAGAGATGTTCAGGGTAGAAAATCTAGTATTACACCGGGTACCAAGTACTGGCTGAGTAAAATACTTGCCGGGTATTGAGTATTGGCCGATTAGAAATGTAAATACAAAATGGGTAATATACTACTATCAAAGTACCAAGTATCAACTACCTATATAAACATTAGACACCAAACACGAGATTTATTTTTGTAATTCATAGAAGAAAAACATGGTTTGTTTATAAACAACTGGCTATTGTAAATCAGTTCAATTGTTCTAATATATATGTACTAAAATAAATTATAATTTATTACCCTAGAATTTTAGATTATTCCCGTTATATTAATTAGTATGCATATATTTATAAATATATTATCAGCGTTCGCCATTGGATATGAGTCGAGTAAAAATGTAGGTATTACGTCTGGCACCGAGTAAGAGCCGAGGCTTAAATATGAGTATCCCGCCATCGAGTAATTGCCCGGTACCCGGAATATCTCTAATTATTACACCCATATTAGTTGGTGTATTCAGATCTCGGATGTAAGTAGATTAGTTAAAACTTTTGTAACCTAGGTACTATTCAGTTTTTTTTACTACCTAGAGTATCCTTTATTGACTGTTTATGTATTACAATATATGTCTACATTTTATATTATTGTTAATTATCATTTCTCTGTTTTAGTTTGTGAAATGCGGCTATGCTGGCACTAATTTCCCCGCTCATATATTTCCATCAATGGTTGGTCGACCAATCATTCGAGCACACAACAAAATTGGTGATATTGAAGTTAAAGTAAGTTATTATAATTTTTTTTTTTTTTGGTATTTTTGAAGTTTTATTTACTAAAATCTTTAGTTAGGTTTTTAGGTAATGTCGGGTAATGTCAATTGTGTTATTATATTCTATGAAAATTGTTGATATTAATATTTTAATTCATTCAATTTTAGTATAAAATATGTTAAACTAATTAACTAATTTTTTTATATATTCTTTAACATAATATTCAGAATGTAGAATAATAATTAGAAATTCCTTTGCATAATATGGTACATTATTGGCCTGTTAGTTTTGGCATTGGCGTTAATTGAGATTGAGACAGTAATCAAGATAACAGAAAAGAACCCAAAGTATTATACACAGTTCTATATAAAAATAAATTATTTATAAATTTCATAAAATTAAAACTAGAAAAATGTTAACATTCCTATAAAATAGTATTTAGTTACATCAAATCATCAATAGGTTCAAATTTTACTTTTGTTAAAATGTGCTCAGAAGATAAATTCCAACAACCTAACTAAGTACATTTTATGATAAATTATCAATCTATAGTAGGATTTATGTCTAGAACCTGAAATTATGTTTGTACATAGTGTCTGCATGTGCATGTCTATGGGAATTTGAAATTTCAACAGTTCATATCACACTAAATTCAGATACTTACCAAATTTTATTTTGTATATTTGGAGGATTGTTGGATATTTTTCATAAATTAGTATTTAATGAGTTTTTAATAAATTAACAAATTAAATTTATGATGAATCAATAATTTAACTGGAAAAAAAAATTGTTGACATTGTTTCTCAAAGGAATTTTGTTGAAATATTGTTATGTATGCCATATTGTATAACCAAAAAAAGAACTTTGATGTGGATCATTGTTATTAAAACCATCAAAACTATTTAAATTTTACATTGACAAGTCTTAAATCTAAAATTGTTGACATTTAAAATATTTATGCATAACTTATGATTTTGGTTTTTATTTATTAAAAATGTTTTTTTTTTATAGATTTCTGATAGGTACATATTAATCCTTTGACGAGTAATGACGTATATTTTTGTCAAGATGTTGAGTTATGGTTATGGTGTTTATCGAATTTTAGTGATTGTAATTATTTTTCACAGATTTTGAATACATAATGAAATATGTGGTGCCATCTGACGTCTAATCTTTCTAAAAATATTAACTAGATTAGAACATAAATGTATATATTTATTACAATTATTATTTTCCGTATGTATAAGAAGTTACTAATACTGTCATATTAATGCACTCTGTGGGTGATAATAGTAAAATAATAATTCACTCGTCTAAGGGTTAAACTATGCCATATGTGATATATAAATTGACTATGCATAATGCATATATACATGAAAGTTTTAGATGTGTTATTTTAAATGATCTAAAATATTCACAGTGGATTTTTTTTTTTCATTATTTTGTTTGTAATTTTGAAAATTATAGAATATTCTATTTTTATATTTTAATTTATTAAATGTTTGCTTGAATTTTAATTATTTGAGTATTTCTTTGTTTCTGATAAAGAAATAAGTTGTTTAGTACTAATTATTGGTCTAAAAAATGTATTTTTTTTAAAATATTATTTTTACTAAGTATAGGTAATTATTAATTTAATGCATATAATTGCATATTCAACCACATTTATATACATATTTATCAATTTTTGAATGCATATAGTTCTCGATTCTAATTATGAGTTACAATTGGATCAAATTTTATTTTGTATATTGAGAAGATTATCTTAAATTCAATTCATTGATTAAGAGGCTGTCAGCGCACTATTTGTATTATCTCTCTGGCTCACACGCAACATAGACAAAATGCATTTACGCAAAATCATTTTTTCCATGTGTTTAAGTAATCTTAGGGCCAGTTGACAGTTGTATAGTCTGTGATTAAACTTCGATTACGCTTAATCAGCTGATAACAGATATTTAACCGGCCAAATTTGGCCCGGTTAAACTGTGATTAACTTTAATCACAGACTGTACAACTGGCCCTTAGAGTAATGTCACCCATGACAAAAAAGATAGAGAATAATACTTTTGAGGGAATGACATATCGATTTTTCTAAATATTGTCTCAAAACAATTTAAACATTATTTAAATGTACAACATTTATTTATTTATTTTGAAAGTCGAATACTAAGTCAAATAATAAGAAAATATAAAATTGATATGTCATTCCCTCAAAAATATTATTCTCTATCTATTTGTAATAGGTGACTTTACTCTAAGATGAACTATGATAACTGAAAAAATGATTTTGCGTAAATGCGTATTGTCTATGTTGCGCGTGGGTCAGAGAGAGAAAACGAATAGTGCGCTGACATCCTCTTAAGGAAGATAATATATTCTGTATACTGTTTGTTCTCTTTCTGAACCACGGATCACATAGCAAATTTTTGGTCAAATCTTATGTTGTTAGCTTGAATGATTAAGTGAATTGTTGACTTTTTATTATCAAACTTAAAGTTAAAAAAATTACCTGCGTTTGTATTTTAGGTTTTCTTATGATGTTTATATTTGTCTGGGTTAATGGAACATGAATTTGTTGGCTCACAAAAAATTAATGCATTATTTTTTGCTCAATTTTTTGTATAGGGTTGCCATTGGTTACAAAAAATAAAATAGTTATTGTAATTGGATATAATTTTAGACCTGTTTTTTATATTTGGTCAAAACCACAATTAAAGATATAAGATATAAGATTATATCTTTAACCATGGTCAAAACTACTCAAATGACTGATAAGAATATTTGTAGTTTACAATTAAGGGAATTTAAGACAAAGTAAATGCACTGACATTATTTAATTTGTCACTGAAACTCCATCCAAGATCAGCTAATAATTTATTAATAATTTAATAGTAATCTAATAAATTATTTTTATTTAGATTATTATGATTTGGTATTTGCCTACTGGCATTTTACTATGATATTTGAACCATTTGAAGTGTTTGGTGTGTTGGTCATGTTGTACTGCCAATATCAGCTTACGAAATATCTACAGCACACCTGCTATAGTGGGTTTCAAATCAAATGCGACTCGATCATAGCACGCTGGGTAATGGTTTCTACTCGAATCAATGGTTTGTAAATTAAGCTGGAAAATAAGAATATAATCATTTTAAATTTCCCACCTTATTCACGCGCTATTAATGAGTAACCCTGAAAAAAAAAATAGTCTCCCAGATCACTATGATTGAGTTGTATTTGATTTGAAACCCACTATAATCTATAAATTGATTGGATAATAATAATAATAATAATAATGCATTTTACATAATAATATCTAATATAAATATTATTTAAGGTGCATAATTTATACATTACACTGTTCATATGAATAAGTTTTACATAACCCGGTTAATATGTACACCAACTGTATTTAGGACGTACCCGTAACATGTACATGGGCGCTTATACAGGGTGATTCTTTTATCAAACAACACTCTTTATTTCAAAAAGTATACATTTTTTTGAAAATATTTTTTTACATACTTCCGAGTCGCTTATAAAACAACGTTTTTCTTAAAAAATTTTATTTTTAAATATTTTTTATTATTATAATTTTTTTAATTTTTTACTTTT
>NC_042493.1:75816158-75818288 GCF_005508785.2 Acyrthosiphon pisum
TAAAAAATTAAAAAAATTATAATGATAAAAAATATTTAAAAATAAAATTTTTTAAGAAAAACGTTGTTTTATAAGCGACTTGAAAATATGTAAAAAAATATTTTCAAAAAAATGTACACTTTTTGAAATAAAGAGTGTTGTTTGATAAAAGAATCACCCGGTATACATTTTTTTCAGGGGAGAGGAGGTTCAAATTTCATCCAGTATTTATTTTATTTTATACACTATTTTCTGGGGGAGAGGTGGAAGGAAAAATGAGTAAGGGCGCCCATGAACATGTACATGAATCAAAACAATTATTTATAGATAATTATGTGTACAAACTGATGAGTTATTACTCTATACATTAGTTAAATTACTTTTGGTTTTAATGTTATTATTTTTTAGGATTTGATGATTGGTGATGAAGCTAGTCAGTTACGATCTATGTTAGATGTTACATATCCAATGGAAAATGGAATAGTGAGGTTTGTATTTTTAAATTTTATGTTCAACTAATAATTGTTCAGTAATTATTGGTTTAATGCTTATTCAAATTATATATAGAAATTGGGACGATATGTGCCATGTTTGGGATTATACTTTTGGACCAAAAAAGATGAATATTGATCCAAAGGAATGTAAAATTATGTTAACAGAACCTCCAATGAATCCAATCAAAAATAGAGAAAAAATGATAGAAGTAAGTATAAAGAATATTTTGTAATAAAAGAAGCCTTCATATTAAAATATAATATGTGAAAAATGTATTGTGAAATAGGTGATGTTTGAAAAGTATGAATTTAATGCTGTTTATGTAGCTGTTCAAGCTATTCTAACATTATATGCTCAAGGTTTGCTTAGTGGAGTAGTTGTTGATTCTGGTGACGGTGTTACTCACATTTGCCCTGTATATGAAGAGTATGTTTTACCACATTTAACTCGAAGACTAGATATCGCAGGTCGTGATGTCACTCGTTATTTAATAAAGGTAATTATTTTTCAATAACTTTCATATTTTATCGGACTAATGTAACTTAATTTTTTTATTTTAGTTGTTATTATTAAGAGGATATGCTTTCAATCATTCTGCCGATTTTGAAACTGTAAGAATGATGAAAGAAAAGTTATGTTATGTTGCATACAACATTGAGACTGAACAAAAATTAGCTTTGGAAACTACTGTTCTTGTACAGTCATACACAGTAAGTTGTATTTTTTAAATTATTTAATATAACAATAAACATCCCAATGTTTTGCAAAAACAACAACATGTAACATAAATATATAATAATTTGAATGTATTATTATAATAGGTAGTATACTATAAATATGAATTATTTGTTAAAAGTTGCTTAGAAGTATTAACTGGTTTCAACCTAACCAATGTATTAAATAGTGTGCCCATATAATTATAGTATTTTACATGGTGAACTACTATGATTTATCTATTCATATTTTATGAAAACAATATTATTTCCATGATAATGGTTATTATCTTCCAAACATTTAGGTACTAACTATAAACTATTACATTTTTTAGTTACCAGATGGTCGTGTTATCAAAGTTGGTGGTGAAAGGTTTGAAGCACCTGAAGTATTATTCCAGCCACATTTAATAAATGTTGAAGGCCAAGGTTTGCATACTTGTGTAACTTTTTAAAACTGATAGTTTATAATAATTTTTCTTTTTTTTGTCGAGGGGTAAAGCTTTAATTTATTACAAATTGTACTAATTAATTTTCTTAAAATGCCTAAAATTAATATTATTTTATTACTGTACATAAGAAACTATGTTGTATAATAATTGCATATTTCAGATATTATAATATGAAATGTTGGTTTTGATGATACATGAAGTGTGTTGTGTTTGATGGACGGTAGTGTTGATTATTTATTGGTTAATTATCTGATGATAATTGTTTGCCATATTTTATTAATCAATGAGGAGATAACAATATTTTGTTCACTATATTTTATATACAGTGGATTCCGCTTAATGTGGGCACGTTGGGACCAGCTTTGTTTGCCCACATTAAGCGGTTGCCCATAAAAACCGAAATTAGTTAAAAAAAAAAAAAATTATTATACAAAAAAGTTTTTATTTTTATTATCATATATGTAATCGAAAAAAAGTGAAATAATTACTAT
>NC_042493.1:75818708-75823939 GCF_005508785.2 Acyrthosiphon pisum
AATCGAGTGCCCATATTACGCGGTTAGATTTAGCATTGTTAATATACATTTGTATCGGGACCAGATCTGTTTGCCCACAATAAGCGGATGCCCGTATTAACCCGGTGCCCACAATAAGCGGATTCCACTGTATTCAAAAACATACCTGAAATTGTTGCTTAGCTTAAAATTGTGAGTTCATAGCATAAAGATGCCAGTTAATTGTGTTGTGTTGACCAGCTGCTTTATCTGTTTTGTTCATTGCTACATACCTAAATGTGGCGGTTTCCATAAGAATTAAATGTTTTTTTCTGTACAAGACATAAAGTTTTTGTTTATTTAATTATTTCTATTATATTTAAATAATATGTCATGTTTGTGAAAACTAATAAGTTCGCCCCAACTACTATACTTTGTCCAGCGAAAGAGCGCAACCAAAACTCGTCTTTTTCTGCTTATTCTAACCACTATACCAGTGCAGCCATCGTCACCAGTGGCACATAAAGGTATCGCGAGGTGGTAGAATATTTTGACCTCCAGATGGTGGAGAGTTATTCTTGCACTGGACAGGCTATAAAAAATATAGATTTTTGCTGAGAAAATATTTGCTTTTGAGTTGAAAGTATTACATTTTCTGTAGGATTATAATACTATTATATTTGTTTGTGATATGAAACTCATTCTGAATAATTTCATCATATTGTGATAGTATAATAGTTATCATATAAAAAGATCAAAAAATATATTTGTTAAATTTTTAATTTAAAGTTTAATTGACTATTGCTTTATTCATTATTTCATAGGATTATTTTAAAGTTTAATTTTCAATGTTTTGTTGTGTATTTTCCAATTACATATTACTGTGTGATCCACTAGGTATTGCAGAACTAGTGTTCAACACAATCCAAACTGCTGATATTGATATGAGAACTGAATTATACAAACATATTGTGCTCTCTGGTGGTTCAACAATGTATCCTGGACTACCGTCAAGACTGGAACGTGAAATTAAACAACTTTATGTGGAACGAGTGTTGAAAAATGATACTACTACTTTATCAGTAATACATTTACAATAACACTTTTTTAGTTCATTTTTTAAACATTTATTGATGATATTTATTTTTAGAAACTTAAAATCCGTATTGAAGATCCGCCATTGCGTAAAGACATGGTGTTTATTGGTGGAGCTGTATTAGGTGAAGTAACAAAGGATAGAGAATCGTTTTGGTTATCACGCGAAGAGTACCAGGACAGAGGAATATCTATTTTGGATAAGCTTGGGCCAAGAGCTGGATAAACTATTATCTCAATTTAACTGAATATAAAATATAAGCAATACATTTTTTTTTAAACGAAACCCATATTTATTACTTATAAAAACAATAAACAATGCGCTCGTAAAATTAAACATTGACTCAAAATTGACACGCCTAATAAAAATTACATGATTACATCTGTTCATAAATGTATAGCTTAGAACAAATAAGCTAAATATCTATTCTATAAAATACATACTTCCAATTTAAAATATGCTTTATGAAATGTATAAGAAATATAAATTTCTTTTATTCTTTTCTTTGAGTTTTATGTTTTTACATGGGCGCATTATAATATATTATTGTTATATTGTTTATATTTTTTAATTAATATTATTTTTACGTACCAGCGAAGCCACTTTATGTTTAAGTTAAATATTAACAGGAATAGAAGTTCTATTTATACTAATTTATAGTGTATAATTCAATATAATTGGAACACCAAATACCAATATACGTTTTTTCTACAATACATCATGTTATTTGTTTGCTTTTTTTAAAAAAGTAATTTTTATATTTTACCTTTAAATTCATTGTGTCAACTAATATAATAAGAATTTTATTGTATTAGGTATGTAATTCCATGCAATATTTATATTTTTCAACTAAGAAAATATAATATAAGTGATAACGTGTTTGAATTGTTATAGTTTAAAATTACAATAAGATTAACTTTAAAAAAAGACAAAATAAAATACCTGCAAAGCTGTACAGTGGCAAATCATGTAGAGAGTAATTTGACAATGTCTACCAATGTCTTAAAAACATTATTCTTAAATGATTTTATGTTGATTTAGTAGGGTTTGTTACATATTTTGTAATTTCCATAAGATAAATAACAATAAAATAATTTCTACTTGAAGCTTGAATAATTACATTTATTTCTTGACTAATTTTTAACTATATATTTTTTTTTATTCATACATGTCGCTTTTATACATCAACACTAAGTAAGTGAAGGGTATAAAAACACAAAAGTGAAATAGTTTGATTATAAAATTAGTTATTCTAGTCTTGGTATGATATAGACAATTTTATATTCAAATTTCTCCATCGACCATCGTTAATAAATTGTATTCATGTGTAATTTTTACATATTTTTATTTGGTCTGCATGTAATTTATTAGCTTGGGTTGAAAAAGTTCTAACTTGGTTATTATTAAAAATATTAGGATAGCAAATGTGTGATTCAAAACATTAATTTTTTTTATCACAGTTTGGAAATGAATTAAAATTAATGTCACTTAGATCAAATTGTTTATCTAATGAACTAATTAAAGCTATAATAAAATATTAGAAGCACATATTTTTAAGAAAACTTAAAAACTTATTTTTAAGAAAATGAAAAAGTGAAAAATGTGTTTCATATAAGATTGTACATTATTTCTTGAAAAAATTTAATTAAATATGGATGAAAAGCTTAATCCCAACATTCATCAAAATTTAACGTGTTATGGTAATAACATTTTTGCTTTTTATAGTTTATTACAACATAGAAACAATGTAAAAAAGTGATTTGTAGTTTATACTTTATTTTTAAAATCAATAAATATCAAATTCTACTTTTATTGTATTTTTATAAGGGTAGGCAAGTTATCTATTTTTTTTCAACTCTTTAAGTTAAGTTATTATAGAAAAATGTAAGTTAAGTTAAAGTTAAAAGTAACCTTTATTTTTTTTTAATTGTTTAAGTTAAAAATTAATTAGAAAATAAAAGTAACTTAACTTAGTTAAAAATCAGTTACTTTTTTCATATAAAATTAATAATATACCTACCTTTTACTTCCACTTTTACTTTCACTTTTACTTTTACTTACCTAACAAAGAACATAGTAATTCATTAAGTGTCTTATAATTTTTAAATAAATGTATGTATTAAAATTATTTACTGTAGATACTTTTATACTTTAATCAATGATGAAATCTATCAAAATAACACTGTGGAAGCGGAACGAGGGTATAATTATTTTCAAATAAACCACCCAATATTTAGCAGAAAAGAAAGTTTGAAATTCTCTTGCAATCCTGTAGTCATGTAAATGTATGGATTTTAATAATAGACATAAACTGTTAAAATTTACTATCATATGTTAACTGTGTAATGTGTGGTCGTCTTTCTGTGGGATGTGAGCTATGTAACTAATTAATTATATTCTAACAATGAATTTTAATATAATAAAATTTAAAATAGTTGTAGACCATTACGTAAACAAATACATAAAAATAATTTAATTCACAAATCTTATGACAAATCTTTTATACATTTTCGTTTAGCCTCCGATTGCGGCGTCATAACAATGGACACTATTATTATTTAACACTTTGAGAAAAACGTTTAGGTAGGTACTATTGAATAATTTCAAATATCAAGATTATAGGTATATATAGTTAATTAAAAAATGGAAATGTAAATTTTCGGTGTAGTGATAATTTTGTAATGCTACTATTATTGTAAGTATTAAGTAATAAAATATAAAAACGTTAATTCGACAAATAACCCAATTATTATAGACGTTCATTAAATAAATACCAATTAAAATTCATAAGATTTCCGAATTATGCAATTATACATGCACTATGTTCAAAATATCCAAAAAAAATTGTAGTTTTATTTGTAATGACTAATAGTAAAATAAATTACTTTAATCACAATAATATTATCATCTAATATAGGTACTTAATATAAATAGTAATAAGTAGGTAATAACTAATATTATAGGCTGACAGATCGTCTTCGCTCAAAGTGGTTTTTCGTATTTAATGATTTTACATCATTGGATTAACATTTAACACTATTGGACACTATTGTGGACCCTCCGCCCTGTAATCACTTGTAAGTAGTAACCTACCTATTGCATAGCAGAGACACATCAATTTGTCCGTTTTTTATTATTATTATTAGGACTAGGAAAATTATGCATTGAAAACCTACAGTAAAGACATTAAAAAGTTACCAATATTTCTACAAAAAAATCCATTTAAACCAGGACTTGCATATGAAAAAAAAATTCCGTCTTATGTTATTAACAACTAAAAAGTTATAAAATTTTTTCGTTTATCGTTATACAGAATTAAAACGTTATTCAAGTTTTGCGTTTATCGTTATTTAGTACTAAAACGTTATACAAGTTTTTCGTTTATCGTTGTTTAAAATAGTGTTAATAGGTACCTCGTACCTATTAAATTTAAAAATAATAACTAATGCGGGTAGGTAATGGCCCGAATACGGAATATAATATAATCAATTTTCATATATATAAATTGTCTGCATGAAATAAATGTTTCTACGAAAACAATAGACCTTTTAAATAAATACATTTTAAAATATTTCGTTTTGCATTATTTTTTGTTCAATGATATTCTATAAATTACGTTTTGCTTTATTTTTCGTTTAATGATACCTATTCTATAAATTATGTTTTGCGGTATTTAATTTTTTTTTATTGTCGTTTTCCGTTATAATAACCTTTACAAATTGCAATCGTTTTTTGTCGGATATAACGTTATAATCATTATGCTATAAATTCATTGGCCCAATTTTATTATTATTATTATTTACCTATAGGTACCACCAATATAATTTAATTTAAATTTTTATTATTTATTATAATATCAGCTATATTATTATTATTATTATTATTATTGTCATTATCTATAACGGTACTGGTTTGTTATAGCCCCGCCACGGCGAGTGAAAACTTTATAGCCCCGCCACTCAGGTTTGTTATCCCCCCGCCATTCATATATAATAATAATATAAAACAGTGATATAATTAAAAAAGTTTATTTAATGACGATATAATATATAATATTTAAAAAAATTAATATTAAAAAATTGAATATAATAATAATAATAAATATAAAAAAAATGATATAATTAAAAATGTTTATGCTTTTATGTGATTCCCAAAATTCTGCTATATCTTTTTAAAA
>NC_042493.1:75823989-75841807 GCF_005508785.2 Acyrthosiphon pisum
TTCAGCGCTCTAAATTTAAACTGCTGCTCCAGCGCTTTTAGATGCGCAGGCACCATTCCAGCAACCACCAAGATGGCATTCCCCGAGACTGTGCAATATGCCTTGGCTACCCTTAGCGCACTATGTCCATGACTCTTTGGATGGCGTTGACGGTCGACCGTGGAGCGCGCTCTTCTGAAGCCAAACTGCCTATCGCTGAGATCTTCACTATCACTCAGGTGTCTTTCCATGCGCCCCTTTATAATCCTCTCGAGCAGCTTTCCAACAGTGTTAAGCAGACAGATTAGTCTGTAGGAAGACGGGTTTTCCAGCGGTTTATTGCCTTTACGCAGCAACACCAGGTTGGCCACCTTCCACGGGATGGGAAATAGGCTATTCTTGAGTAAGCTGTTGAATGTACCCTGAAAGATCTCCAGTCTTCTGCTTGCGACTTCTCTCACTATCACATCAGGCACCCCGTCTGGAGCAGGTGCTTTCCCCGACGGTATCTTCCTACATAAGTCTCGAACCTCCTGACATGTCACTTCTGGAAATGAGTCATGGCTGTCAAAAGTTGGCCAATTTATCACTGGTTACCTTGGGAACACACCGTCTATGATATCGTTTATCCTTCCGGGCATCGTGATTCCTGGAATAGGCCTTCTACCAATTAGTTTCTTCGTGACCAGCTTGTATGGGAGACCCCAAGGGTCTTTTTCCACTTGGTCACACAGCTTTCTCCAGCAGGACTCCTTGCTGGTTTTAATGGCCTTTCTAAGGGAATTTTTCGCGTTTTTAAAGTCACGACGACATTGCTCTTGCACCTCGATTGGTTTGCGGCGCATCCTCTTGTTCCTCCACCTCGCCTTCTTGCAATCGTTCCTTAGGTCTTCAATTTCTTTATTCCACCAATAGACAGACTTCTTGCTTCACCTATAATGGCCTTTGGGCATGCAGCTGTCGCACGCCCCCACAACGTACTTATCCTGCGCATTATAGGCGACTACCGGCTCTGCTATCTCTTCTATGTTCCGATTTCTTGCACTTGAATTGTGGGATAAGCTATAATTACAGCCGAGAGGCAACAGAGCTGTTTGTGTTGTCGGGAAACCACCCTTCCTCTTCTGTTTCGCAGCGATAGGGTTCGCTGACGATCAGTACATCAGTTCCGCGCTCGTTTGCTGTAGCCATCAGGAGATCCTGTGCGTTTCTCCCGCCATCCACGTTGATCTGTATAATACTGATCATTGCTGAGATGACGACGCCTCGTTTTCCACGGTTCCTGCCCAGGACTCTTCCTCGATGATCCCGTGGAATGCCCTCTTCCTTTCCTCTGCTGCTTGGTAGTTAGCCACTTGGTGCCCCGACTCTCCGCACGCCTTGCAGCATGTGGTCCTATCTGGGCCTTTGCATATGTCGCGTGTATGCCCATGTGACACGGTCACGGCGATGAGATGGCTGGTGATATAGTCCGCGGTGGGCCAGTCGCTGTGAGTGTGTGGAGGTGGATCCGGGTGACACTCGCGATGTTCGACAAAAAGAACAAAACAACACTGGATTGCCGGTTTAGGTCCGCGGGCGGACGTTTATTTGTAAATGATAACTTTTTAAACGATGGGTTTACAAAAATGACCGTGTACTCATGTACCGGGTTGAAACTATTACACGGTTGGTGTCGGTTGCAACTGTCGTACGGTCGGTGTACCAGGGCGGTGGTGTCGGTTGACGTGCGAGAGGGCGAGTCACCCACGGCCGGTACTCGTTCCGCGCGACTTGCATATTCACGTTTGCAATATGTCACTGAAGTAAGTTCATGAGCCCAAGAGTATATAAAATACACAATACTATTTATCGGCAATCTCGAACCGTTCAGCCAATTATTTACCCTAATACCTTTCTCTTTACGACAATCCCTTCGTTGACATCGCCACCTCGAACCTTTCAAAAACATTTCGTGGCCATTATCACATGTATTGGTCATTTCAATTATATTTTTGGACTGGAGAAATTATATATATATGGTATCAATCCTTTTTTCTTGTTTTTTTTGTATTATTATTTTTCGTGCGAATCAATAAAAATTATCCTATCGTGATAAGCTGTATTTGTTTGAGTAGAACAGTAACTGTCTAGTTGCTATACAGAAAAACTAAGAGTATCTACAATACATACAGATACATCAGTACATGTATATGTCTTGTTTCTACTGAATATAGTTGACATAAGAATGTCGATGTCAATCTGGTATTAGATACGAGGAGACGAGGATTAAACTGTAGGTAACATTTTAATACGTATAAAAAATAAACAATTTTCAAAAACCACAATTATTTATTGAGTATACATTTTTTTAATTTTTAATTTAAACGACAGAATCGTCATTTGCAACACTTTTAGTGATGAATAATGAAGGACGCTGTGTACTGAAATATGAAACGTACTCAAGAGTTTCAAGAACTGACCAATATACAATAAGGCACGAGACCACTTTTTTGGATAATGTGTTTTTACTGTAATATTAATCTTATAATTAGAATAACAAACAAAAAAAGGTGGGCAAGTGGATGTCACTCTGCTGTACAGTAGGTTACAAGTAACAAGTGGGTCACTGTATAATGGATAATATTAAATTTGAATTCAATGATATGATATCACTGTATAAGACAAACGATTCTGAGTGGAGACGGTTTGTTAGTCTGGGTATTAGATATACCTATTATAGGTATACTTATCTATAGTAGGTATTAAAAAAAAATTTATCTATAATAGGTATCAATAATAAATTCCAAATTAATCATATCACAATGTCCTTTAGGTAACGCGTTATACATCAACAATAAACCGTGTTACTATCATAGATATATAATAGTATACTTTAGAAGTTTCAAGTACCCACAAATAATATTATACAATCACAACAAAATAACTAAAATAGTTATTCAAGGTTTTTTAATATGTAATTTTGTCTAAATTCGAACTTAAAATGACCATAAAAATAAACTGTGCTTATGTATTTCTTAGAATTTTTGGTAACAGAATTAATTACTTACGTGGAATTTTGTTTTAAATTTTCAATCCTTATATACAAAAATTGAACATTTTATAAATTTTTAACTACAAAATAATTTTTCAAATTAAAATTTTATACATTTTGTCAAAATTTGATCTTCAAATACTTATAAAAAATAATTGTGCCTATGTATTTTTAATATTTTTCAACTGATATTGTAACAATGTATCAGGAGCCTTGTATTAATTTTTTACACTTTTTGGCCCAACAGATAAAACTTTAATGATATTTATAGAAAAAAAAAACTAAAAAAATTTAAAACTTACAATGTCCGTAAACAGCTCAAAAAGAGTCAAATTATTTTCAAAATTTTATCGTATATAGAAAATGCTAATATAAACATTCAGTGAAATTTTCAAGTTTCTACAGTCTCTTGTTTTTTAATTACAACAAAATAAGAAAATCATTACGTAAGAAATCGAGTGAATATCGAATGTTGTAAAAATATGAATTAGAAACGCTCATAAAAATTTAATTTGAGTTTCTTAAACATTTTTTTTTTGATAAAGGTAGATTATCCTATAAGGAATCTTGCATTACATTTTAAAATCTTAGATTTAAAAAGAAAATTTTTATGAATTTATAACTCGAAATAATTTGCAAATTTTCGTGATTTTTCCATATTTTGTCATTTTTTGAACTTTAACGCGTCCACAAATACTGAAAGTATTTAAAAAAGTATTTGAATACTTTTACTTAAATACTTTACAGGACTGCTTATAGTCATTAGCTGGTGGTAAATAATTATTCACAGATTTCTAGATGAAGGGTAGGCGGCAGGGTAGACCAGCTGTATATTAAATTACAATATTGTTCTACAATAACGGATAAGCAACAGAATATGCGTAATAACACTTATCCCAAACATTTTATTTGTATAGCTACCTACCTATAGTGAAATAAAATTATTTTTACATTTACAAAATTAAAATAGTTTTACTCAATAGTGACAGTTGTCAGTGAAATTGTGTTTTTAAGAATTGGAAGTTTGAAAATTAGAAGGTAAGGTACATATTTCTTATTTTCGTCCTGTAGGTACCTACCTATAAATGGTATGTACCTATGGTCCTATATAACCTGTTCTATATATGGTTCTTAGCTTACATTTTTTAACCATTCTAAGCTTTAAAACCTACCAAAATATGCGAAATTTAATCGTGCATACAACATAGTTTAATTTTGGTATTCAAAAATATTTTTGACAACTTAAGTTCTAGAACTTTAAGAACTTAGAGCTTTGACATTTTACTGGTTTAGAATGGTGTGTGTTTTATATTTTTATTTTTTGTGTCTGCACTCGATAACTGATAGATAAGTATTCAAAATAATACTTCGATTTTCCATTTCAGTATCTTGTTCGATGGGAAAGTGAATCTAGTTGGTGCAATGGGACCACTTTCCCAGAAGTTTTCAAAAGAGCCGGGGAAAAAATTAAGGAAAATCGATTTTTGTTTTTGGAGTAACTCCAAAAAAAATTACTGTATTTACATGACATTTTGACTGAATGTTTATATTAGTATTTTATATACACGATACATTTTTCAAAATATTTTTACTTGTTTTGAGCAGTTTACGGATATTTTTTTGTTCATTGTTCTATAAATGTCAATATAATTATATTTTTTGAGTCAAAAAGCTTGAAAATTTAATACAAGGCGCCTAATATATTGTTACAATAACAGTTAAAAAATATAAAAATACATGGTCCAATTTTTTTATAAGCATTATTTTATAATTCAAATTTTGGCAAAATATATAAAAATCACGAAAATGTGCAAATTATTTTGAGTTAGAAATTCATTAAAATTGTTGTTTTTAATCATCAATATTATTTAACAAGATAACTGAAAGGTTAGGTGAAGGGTGTTTATCAAAAATCGCAAGTTGTTTTCTAAATGTTTAGTGATGTCTATAATTTACAATGGGCTTGATGTTAAAGTAGACTATAAATGAAATACAACTTTTTACTAATAAAAAATTAAAATTAAATTTATGATTTTGATGAGTTTTGTCAAAATTTGAACTTTAAATGGTTATTTAACAAAAACTTATTGCTATGTATAATTATTATTTTTAAACTTACAAATCTTTATTATTCATTATCTACATAATATTTATATATAATTATGACTACAATTCAATTGAATTAATGTAATATTTTTAATTGTTTGTATATATTTATTACATGACAAAATTGCTTTTCAATCAAACATTATTTTTTATACCTTTCTATTGTTCAGCATATGTTGATGAGCATACCTAATATAATGCACGATAATTTGGTACAGGTAAATAAACAATGCACAAACAATAATCGGCCGCTGTAAAGCAGAGCGACACCCACTTGCCCACCCTTTTTTTGTCTTGTAAACCAGATTATACGGTTTTCGTAAAAACAAATACTTTTAAACACGAATGACCAGTTATAGAAACGATGAATGGATTTATATTGACTAAAACTTGTCGTACCTACTAATGAAAGACAAATAACAATGGATATGCAATCCTATCAGTCGTTTGACTAAGATAAGATAAGATACCTAGTCAGTAGTCATTAGTCAATTTACGACAATTCGACAAATAACCCAATAATTATAGACGTTCATTAGATAAATAGGTACCTATCATTTAAAATTCATAAGATTTTCAAAAAATCAAATTATGCAGTTATACTGTTATATGCAGTATGTTCAAAATAGGGAAAACAAGTTGTTCTATTTAATAAATAAAGAATGGGTAATCCAGATCGTAGACATATATGACAACTAATCAATTTGGACTCTAGGAAAAAACATGCATCCATGCATAGAATCCTAGCCCTTGTTAACATCTTTTGCATAAATAATAACTACTAATGCTTCGATTTTCAACTTGGCTGAAGGGTGGTTTCTAGTGGCAAATTAGATAAGTTGGTACTATTAGTTAGTTATTGTCAAAAGTAAAAAAGTTTTAGTTGTTCATTTTTGTTAATATTCTTTTGTAAGTTATTATCTTATTGACACCATAATTTAGAATTAATAGTATATTGTTATGTTGTAATTAGCTAAAAACATTTTTAATTAATTCATCAAAAAATTAACAAAAAACTAAGTAAATGTAATATATTGTATAAATCAATTTCGGAGAAGAATTAGGTTAGGTGGAAGGTAATTCCGGGATTAGTAAATTGGGTCCCGAATGACCTTTTCTTGGTTAATTGGGTCCCAAAAATTGTAATAGGTAGATTGAGTTCCGGAAAAAAGGTAGTAGGTAAGTTGAGTTCGGGAAAAAATTGTATAGTATATTATTCTAATTTCTTTAATGTATAATAATAAGAAATCAAGTTTTATAGGTATGGTATAAATATTATAAATTAAAAATTCTTATGGTATACATTGTATACATTTAAAAAAATTGTATGGTATAAATTGTATATATTAAAAAACAAATTAAATTTTTATTATTAGGTATAATTAAATTAAAACATGTGTTATATAATCTTTATTAGAAGTTAGATTTATAATTGTATAAATAATGGTTACGGCTATGTGGGTAATTGGGTTTGAAGCCACCCAACTTACCAGCTACCTTTCTTTCCTCAGGGCCAATTTACCGTTTACAAAATGTAGGCAAATTATACCAAATTTATCTAGCCTTGGTAATTCAGTGGTGGATGAGAGTATTTTTGTTACAAGGAAATGTTTTTAAGGACCACCAAATGGAAAATATTCAATATAACAATTTTAGGTACTTCGAAATAAAACGTTATCAAAATATTATTTAAATTATACAAATCATCTTTAGTTAATCATTTTTCACTTTATTTTAGTAATTTTTTTAACAATTTACTATTAGGAATAACTTCATCAATTATTTGATAGGAGTCAATGCTGATCAACAATTCTCGATATACACAATCATTAAACTTTCAAAAATGATCTAGTAACAAGGTATTCTTCTTAAATATGGTTTTCTATATTTTAATTAAAAAAACCACGTTCATAGCTATTACGTTCACATACTTTTAAGAATGGTATACTATTATATTTTGAGGGGCTTTGAATGATTTTGAGGGGGCTCCCCCCCCCCTCCCCCTATTTGCGCCACTGCCAGTAAAATAAACTGTGTTTACCTACATATTTTTTTAAATAATTTAAAACCCTTTGTCACCTGACGGTACTTAGGAGTACCAGACATTGAAAAATTCTTATAAAATCCAGTATAGCATTAATTACTTTATTAAAGGATTAGTTGGTTTTATTTATTCATATGTAATGATTAATTTATCAAGTTTACCACTAATCTTGCTCAATGAATATGTAAACTACATCTAAAGCACGAACTAAGATAGAATTGAATGGAAACCATGACTAAATACATTTATTTATAGTCATGGTCGTGGCGAGGTCTTTTTTTTCACTTAGCTCTGCGCCGCGACTGCGCACTGGATATGTATATCATATCGTAGTCAATTTTTTTTTGTTTTATGTTGGTTTTCGGGTTTCTTATCGGAATGTATAGTAATATGCTGTGATGGTGATGTCCGGTGAGCTAATAATGCGCGCCGTCGCCACTCTCCATGGATTAGGGACTGACACCTAGTGCCGCTTCCGATGATGTGAAACTGGCAAACGACTAACGCTGTCGAGTAGCAACTAGTTCATACACCCCTGGTCACGGGACCCAAACTTGGCAGTTGGTAGGCAGCAAAACAAAATTGACCGTGAACATACTTGGTTTTTCAAACGAGAAGTTGTACTAAAAATCTTGAAACAGTACCATGGGCCCTTGTTAACCTTATATCATTGTGGGGCTGTAAATTATAAACGAGACTGCAGTGAAAATAATAATAATAATAGGTACTAATAATCAGTGGCGCAACTATACACTTGGGAGCCCTAAAGTAGAATATAAAATGAAGCCCCATATCCAAAAACGTAAATGGTCTTCAACAATCCAAGGTACATGGTAGACCGCTTATTCCCCTCCCTTAGGGTAATTAAAACCATTTTCATGCTAGTTTTTTCGTGCATTTTGACCAATAACTGGTAAAAAATATATAGGTACTTCCAGAAGTCCAATTTTAACTTTCAAAAAATTGTTCTCCTTTCTATGTTATCTAGTTATTTAGGAAATAGGTCTTCGATTATTTTTTTTTTAATGTAAGAACATTTTATTAAATTAAATTAAATTATTTTAGTACATATTATTACATGGTATATTATAAATTATATTTTATTAGATGTGTTAGTTTGTTCACTTAATTTTGTTTATGTAAATAATTATGATTTTGAAGATCATGTAGGTACGATGTACTTTTTATTCAGTGAAGAGAGTAAAAGCAATGCATTTAAAACTAGGACTAAAAAGGCCATTTCTCATTCCAACTATTGTAATATATAAGGCTATATTATACACCGTTAATAATCTTGAAATACTACATAAAAATTGCCTAGGGATTATTATTATTATAAAATATAATATATAAAAATACTATACTAAAAAAAGCAATGTAAATTTTCCTTTTGCAAAATTTGTTGCATAATAAAAATATTAATGTTGATTCTGTAAATAATGATGATTTTGAAAATCATGTAGGTACTTTCTATTCAGTGAAGAGAAGTTTAAAAAATTGTAAAATCCAAGTGAATATTTTTTTTTTTTAGTTTATTATTAATAATAAATAATAATAGATACGTCTTATCCTTTAGAAAAAAGTTAAAGTATTAAAAATTAACTATTATCATCGTTCATGTTAATTTTTTTTTAATTGTATTGAATAATTAATGACCAAATTTAAAATGTTTTTACTTAATAATTAATATAATCATAAAAAAACTCATAAAACCTCCAGTCAGAAAATATTTAAAATACATTTAAAATATTTTTAAGATTTAAGTGAAACATAATATACTAGTACACCAGTACACGACATATTGACATGTAAGTAAATTACATAGGTATTACATTAAAATTTAGTTATTTTAAATATACTGTTTATAACATTGTTTTTAACTGTTTAAAACTTAAACATTTTATTTTGTTTAAACTTCTTGTTTAACTGTTTGAAACAGTTTGATACAGTTTTTTTTTTCAAAAATGTTTTCGATTTTTTTCGATTCAGAGTCAGAACTAAGAACGTTGCTTCTATAGATTACCTATGAGATATAGTGGTGGGACCAAGTGCAATACTGCAATGTTAACCTAGTTTTTACACTTTTTTGATATAAACATTAACTGTTTTTATATGACATATCTACAATAGCTACAACTTTTCAATTTTGTGGTATCAAGCTGATATGTGATAGCTGATAGCTGACTGAATAAGCTAGAAATATTTAATTTTATAAAACCAACGGTAACATTTTATCTATTAAAAAATAATGTATTTGATAATTTAAAATTACATAACAATTAATTAAATGTAATGCTGCAAGTTGAAGCTTTAACTAACTATGTACGTACAATTTATAAATATTTGTACAACTTATATTACTTTACAATATCGCAAATTTAATATTTACAAAGATATCTAAAAAAGATTGTTATACAAAATGAAAAATAAGATAATATCCTTTTAGTGTATAAAATATTAGACCAAACAAATATACGATTCAATAATACAATTATATAGTGATAATTAAATAGTACAATTAGTTATTAGTGCACTAAAAATTTCGTCAAAACACTTTAAGTCAAACAACAAATTCGAAAGCAGGCTCCTGTCTGCCTCTTTCACTAAATGGGTGATTTGTCTTTAGTGGTCGGGTGGCCGTATTTAAGGGATGGTTATAAGATGGAAATAACCCACCCTGGTCTTTGTTAGGCTTTTAGGGGGAGAAAATATTTTTGCGGACATTTTATAATAACTGTATACGCTGCTAAGTACTATTTTTACTAATATTATCAAATAAATTTAAATACACTTCACTTAAGACAAAATGTATGCGACATTTCGGGAAAATAAATACAATCTCCCGACTCTACCTAGGAGGGAACCCGCCTAACCATCAGTACGATAGGCGTCGACAGCGCTCCCAGTGTTAATTTATTTTTTCAATTCACCTTGAGTGTTACCAAATGTAACTTGGTGTTACGTACCCCAGTCAGGTTAGGTTAAAATATATTATATATTATACGTCTATGACCCCAGTTAAGGCGTCATTTTTTAATAAGAGGTTGGTACGTCTGACAGCTATCAGGAGTCAGGACGCTTGCTAATTTTCTGAAACGCATGTCCCATGCAATATATTATACTAGTCGTCCTCGTGACAAAATAAATATTCTGTCTGGTCTATTTTGTCATAGTCGTCTTATTCAGACATTAAGAACTCGCCAGTCGCCGTTATTTCTTATTTATTAATGCTTAAAAGTAAGAAGGACGTTATTTAAAATCACTGTTGCTGGTACAAATGTCAGAATATTTTTATAAATTAATGAATAAAGTTATTGAAACTTAAATTATTAGCGAATCGTTTATGTACCTGTAAGTAATTACACACGTAAAGTAGAGTACATCGACACTAATTTAACACCTTATAGGAACGTCCTGCAATAAAATGAGTTTCTTCCGTAAGTTTTTTGGAGGCAAGAAAAAAGAAACAAAGGAACCAGATCAGAAACCATCGACCAGATCATTGACTGAAGTTGATGCATTGGTAAAATTACGATCCGTTGAAAAATTGTTGATGGCGAGACGTGAAATATTGGATATTAATATAAAAAAGGAGTTGGCTACAATAAAACAAAATGTTATCAGTAATAAACGAGGTGGATATTAAATGCTTATAACCTACCTACCTAGATATACTTGATAATAATTTCTTTAATGTACTTTCCATTTTTGTTGCAGTCGCGCTGAGTGCTTTAAAAAGAAAGAACTGTTACGAGAAACATTCATCCCAGATCGAAGGTATTTTATTGACAGTCATAAAACAACGTTTGGCCTTAGAAAGTGCTAACACAAACACAATTTTGGTTAATGTAATGAAATCGACTTTAAGCACCGTTAAAACGGCCAGTGAAAATATGTAAGTATCATCAGAATGCGAGCTTGAATAGTTATTAATTTGTAGTTAAATAGATAAGGTATCTAAAATTCAGACTGGTTTTCTGTTTTAATTAATACCTACTGAATAACATCAACTTGGTATAATATTTTTTATTTTTTACACATTGAGTGCCAGGCCAAAAATGACAAAACTGACCATTCTGACCGGGACATTTTTTTATAATGTGTGTATCATTATCAATACACACGGCACAAATAAACATATTAGTTGTGTATTGAAATTACATGGCAATCAAACATTTAAAATATGTAATTAATTGTAATATAGGTACTAATATGTTTTAAACTTATCATATTAGATATTTATGTAAATAATAATAATGATTAGCTACTTATTCTCTTAATTTTTGAATCCCTACACACAAATAACATAAAGTCAAGCTTAATCTATTCATTAAAATAATTTGTCTTTTCTTGTTCCATTAGTCCATTTATCTAAAAAACAAATGTATTATCGTAATGTTTTGGTTGCCTATTAGTATGACTTACGGTACAATTGGTATACTAATACACGTCAAGTTTTTCTATCATATATTCATATTTATCCAATTTCATATTA
Source organism: Acyrthosiphon pisum (assembly GCF_005508785.2). Lineage (NCBI taxonomy): Eukaryota > Metazoa > Arthropoda > Insecta > Hemiptera > Aphididae > Acyrthosiphon > Acyrthosiphon pisum. The sequence goes on from NC_042493.1 coordinate 75,835,648, forward strand.
ATGGTGTTTCATAATAGGTACTAAATTAGTATTATGATCTTAATTTATAAGCTAATTACCCAGTAAATTTTATTCACTAGGAATGTAACAATTTTTTTACAACAAAAAACTCTTTCATTAGGTACATCCAATAGGTTATTACTTTCTACCAATATAATTAATTATCATACACAATTGTGTTTCATTTATTTCTTAAGTTATAGAATAAACATAATTTTTACCTTTTTTCAGTATAAATGTTTTTCTCTTTTCTTATGTTTTGTGTTAAATTATCAATCATTACAATATTTGTACACATATTTTTTGCTGTACAAATCTATAAGAGTGGAGGTATAATGATAATCTGGAAACTATAATAACCCGATTACCTGAAGTATTATACATGTATGATATTATATCCACTGATAACTTTTGTGAATGTTAAAACATCATTTTCAATCTATGAGAATGTTTTGAGTCCAAACTGTATATTTTTCTGATATAGGTAGTTGTACATTTAATTTTTTACACAAAATAATTAATTGATAGAAACATGATCGATTGATCAATTATTTTAGATAGTTTTTTCACATGGTTTATTTAGAAATTCAATATTAATTATTTATTAATTTTAAGTGCTTATAAATCAAGTGCATCCAATATAATAACATGCAATACATATTATAATATTGACTAATCAAATATATTTAATATAATTATTTATTAAAAATTAATGAGCAGCTAATTTGTCTTAGTATAATAAATTTAATGGTTATAAATTATTGGAAAGTAAAAACCTAACAAAAAATATTTCTTATTGTAGCAATATAAATAATACTCATAATATTATGTTATATGATTCACAATTAGGACATTTTGAATTAATTAATCAAACAAATATCAGAAGTATATTTAATATAATATTTATATATTTAACTTGTTATGAAATTCATCTTAAACGTATTAACTTGTTGTCTAGTTTATCAAACTTTGCCAGAATGTGTTTACAGACTTTATAGTTAGAAGTCATATTAATTTAATACAATTGTATATTTTATACATGTATCAGTCCTTAGTGTTTCTTAGCATAATATTAAATTAATGGCTGTACTACAAAATAAAAAAATATAACATTGGTTTTAGAGTAAATAATAATATATTATTTTTTCTTATAGCAATATAGATGATATTCATAATATGATTGATGATATTACAAAGTCACATGGTTTAACTCAGGAAGTATCAGCAGCTTTTTGTAATTCAACCAGTTCGGAAACAGATGAAGATGATGTAAGAAAAATGATTTTTGCTTAAAAGTGAAGTACCTAATAATTTTAAATAGAAAGGAACCCTGTAACAGAGATATTATTTTTTGTCCATTTGTTGAGTCATATTCTCTGATGGATTTAATTCAATTTTTTTAAATAATTAAGTATATACTGATTTATCAGTAATTTATTATTTAATAATTACTTTTATAACATTTTATTGTTTGAATATTTAGTACATCTATTACCTAGAATTTTTACATCAAAAAGAAAAATTTCAAAATAAATTACTTCATAAATATAAAGGTATAGGAGCTAACTTAAATTATAAATGCCTTTTTTATTGGTTAGGTAACACATGATTGCACTTAATTTTAGTTTTTTTTATATATCCACATATTTAGTATATTGTGTTAAATATAAAATATTTATTCTGACAATTATATGAATATGGAGGAATAAGAAATATAGGATAAATAGATGATGAAATTGGTGACTGTTTAATAAATAAATTGAATTATTATTTATATAGGAAGAATTACAAAAGGAATTAGAAAATCTTGAACTAGAAGAATTGGACCAACAAGTAATAATATTGATCTGGTGTTTCATTTGTATAGGTTCGGTCACATTGTTATTGTGACAGCTAATCTTATTAAATTGTATTAAAATAGGTTGGCATAATACTAATTTTAATGTATATAACACCTATTTGTGGGTTATAGTGACTTAAGATACTATATTATAGAGTCAGTGTCAGTGGCACCGAATCTAAGTATTATTGATCAGTATCATGGTGGGTTGGCAGTAAGTCTAAATGAGGTTGGCAGTAAATGTGTAGTTGTGCATTGGATAAGGGTTGATTGCTAAATATAGGTACATTCTACTTTGGTGTAATATTTACATTTTGATGTAACTGGCATAAATTAATATGTAAGTACTTAATTATCTACCTATAAATTATTGCACTTGTAGTACCTATAGTAATACAATTGCAGTTTGCAACATAATAATATGGTAAACCTACTAAAATCAAAATATATAAATTATAATTTATAACTGAATACTGTATGTTTGGATTCTTATTAATATTTTAAAATATTGAAAACACATAATATTCTAACATTTTTTTTTCAAAAATACAAAAATTCAAATTATGATGATATTGGATATTATATGCAAAAAAAAAAATTATTTTTCCTTTAACAATATTTGTTACTTTGTTGCACTTTATAATTCAAAAAAGTATTAATGGAGGGGACTTGAAAGTTGAAACTTTACTAAATTATGTACATTATTTTTTTAATATTTTCTATACACAATTACATTTTCAAGATATTTAGACTAATTATAAGCTTCTATATTTTACACCAGGAGATTATTCACATAGTTCTGCAGTACATCAGTTTTGGCTTAGTTAATAACAAATAACAATAATGTATGATAATTGATAATATAATATTATATAGCTAATATTATAAGTAGGGCCTAGAACTTGATGCATTTGAATTTTTTTTTCTTTTACTCTAATGTGTTGCTCACCTCTACAGAAACTTGAGTCATGGATTATAGAATCTAATGGTACAATTTTTATTTTGCATTTTTTACATTTTTATGGAATTTCATGTTAGTATTTTTGGTACATTTTATTCATTTTTGTATTTTTTTTTTATATAGATTTGCATTTTCTTGTTAAAAGTTACACTTTATTCATCTAAAAAGACATCTTTTAATTACAATTTATGTCATGCTTTAATATTTGCGAATATACCTCTACAAAAGTTACAAAACTATGTTATTATTTATTAAAAATTATTATTATTAATTAATTATAGTAAAATATAAATTAATAGAATTATTTTTTCATGCCATTTTTTAACATTTTTATGTCATTTTATGCATTTTTTCATGAATTTTTTATACATTCTTTTAGATCATCAAGTTCTCTAATTATAAGCAATGTTTTTGGCAAACATAAGTTATTACTTTAATCAGGCAGGCAGGCAGTAAAACATTATAGATAAAAAGTTTAAATTCCAACAGATAGTTGATTTAAATTTACCATTCACCACTCAAAATCAACTTTTATATGCAACGATCATTGATTAGTTAACAAATTCAAATGTAACACATACTAGTGATCTACACAAAGACTCAGACGTTACTATACCGCAGAATGACTATCCAAATTTTAATAATTTATAATAAATGAAGTATTATTTTATGTATTTTAGAATGGTGTTGAGGGCATAACCCCTAATGGGTCTGTTTTAATTGTTTATATGGGAAGGTGGTGTAAATTGGCAATAGCTTAAAATTAATCTAAATATTTTGAAAATGTCATAATATATATAAATAATATAATAATATAAGTGAATATTTCAAGACACCTTGAATAATGTTTTTGAATTACAACAAAATAACTAAAATTGTTATTGTTTGTTTTCCGTTTGATTTTTAATAATATTTAAACATTGAATGTAACTTATGAGTTGAATAAAGTTATAAAAACATCTATACATTATAAAATTGGTTAGATAATACAATATTATGGTAGTAACACCAAAATTATTAATAAATAATATAACGTATATCTATAATTAGAACAAATTTATGGTCATTGAAAATTCTTATACTCAACACATCTATAATTGGTTTTTGATGTAAACAAGTTGTAATTTTTTTTCAATGAATCTTAAAACAGTTTTCCATGTTTAATGTCTAATGAATTATATATTTTTGGATATGTGGATTGTGTTGCAAATGCAATTTGTATGGTTTCTATGCACGATTGGTAATTTTTATTATATTATTTTTTTTATTCATATGATGGCTAGTTTTATTTACAGGTTTGATTTTAAAAGTGACATTATTTTTGTTAAGACGACGTTGTACCCGCATGTGTTGTCTCCGCCTTCTTAACACAAATATAAGAAAATTATTTGTGTTCTCTCCTTGGATTTTTACAATAATTTTGTGAATTATGAGTATATAAAATATTAATATTTGAAAATGCTGATAATTCACTTAAAAATAAAAATATCGTAAAAAACCAACTAGACTTAAACATACATTTAAGTTTGATAATAAATCAATTCACTCTAATAAAGCCAACAACTAAAAATTGGAACTTCTGAACGTACATTTTGATATATTATGCATTAGTAAGATGGTGATAACACATGCGGGTACGACGTCCTCTTAATTTCCAGTAGAAATATGTAATTTGATGATTTTGTAGAATTATTTGTTTACTGGTAATACATTCATATGCAGACGTATAATATGTAATTAGTGTCTATTGTAATTGAATAAATGCTACATTAATTCTATTCAGTTATTATAAGTATAATAGAGACTAAATTCAAAGTATTTGAAAATGTATTCCTTGGTGACCGTTCAACAATTAAAATAAAATAATTATTTGTATAGAAGGAATCATTAAAAAAATTCGAAAATCTTGGACTAGAAGAATTGGATGAACAAGTAATGAACATGGATCGGATTTTAGCTGTAAATTATCCATTGCCAACATTTGAACCTCTTGCACAAATGAAAAGTATTATTATTATCACTTATTGTTATTTGAAAGTAATATATTAAGTATTATTTATTTTTCTAAAATTTTTTTTAGAAACATCTGGACGGAGAAATTCCATGAGGACATGAAAACATGAAATTATCTTAAATGACAATAGTGGTTGGTTGAACATTGTGGATAATTATTTATAATAAACTTAAACTACTTCTGTGTGAGTAACTCAAGCGCTTCTCAAAATCTATTAAGAATTCAATAATTTAAAACTGCTATAAAATATAAATGTACCTTTCATCTAGCTAACCTTCAGCTACCTGTATAAAATTTTGATTTTTTTTCACTTGTTGGGATTGTTCTTAAAACAGTCATCAATAAAATATTATATAATATAGATAGAATTTTTTTATTTTTAAAAGATTATTGCTGTTTTATTTATAAATGTATTGTATTTTTTTTTATTATTAAATTTAAATCCATATCCTTAATATTTTTAGATGATGTTTTTTTTATCTGATAAAAAGTTTGTTTATATTTATATGCTAGAAAGAATTCACGATGTAATTTTTTGAATTTACACATCTTTGGATTTTCCAGAAAAAAATGTTTATATGGGAGGGCTTACTTCACCATGGCTATATTAGGTAATACTATAATTTATTGGAAATCTATTATATACAAGTAAAACATTAATAGTGAAGTAAATACTAAAATTATATGATAAATTATTACTTGTTAGCAATTAGTTTAATAATAACATAATTATAATGTATGCACATAAAAATTGGAATTTTTTAGTTATTTCCATGCTCAAAATTCAAGTTTATAAGTTTACTCTCTGACATACCATAACAGTAATATTATATATCCTTGTCTATATAAATATATAAAGAAGAAAAATTGTTTGTTTGTTCAAGATAATCTCTGCAACTCATTAACCGATTTAAAATTTTTTTTTACCATCAGAAAGCTACTCTATTCCAAGGATTTATAGGCTATATTTTATCTCAATAAGTGTCCCTTGAGTTTTTTTATTGCAAATTAGGAAATTTTGTTATAGAAAAATACAATTTTTTGTTTATTATAGGGTTGATATCGGTTACAAAAATAAAATAGTTATAATGATTGAATATAAATGTATACCTGTATATTATATGACTATGTTAAAAAGTCTTTAATGGAGATTAAGAATGGGTAAATCTATGGTAATTTGTCACGGAAAGTTTTGAACATCACTATGCTGGGTATTAAATGACTAATATTGACATACATTTTCAATCATATACGTCATGGATGGGCACTCAATGCAACTAAAGGGCACATTTTGAATGTGCAAAATCTACCAGGCTAGATAACATAAAAAGCAAAAAAAAAAAAA
>NC_042493.1:75841857-75844184 GCF_005508785.2 Acyrthosiphon pisum
TTGCGTAAAAATTCGCGTTTTCCGTTATTTTTTTAAGGTTTTTCCTGCCGCTTTGAAAAAGTATTGGGAAATTTTCACTTTTGACCCCCCAAAGTACCAACTAGATTCACTTTCCTTTCAGAAAAGGTACAACTTTTGAAAATCGAAGCATTTTTACTGCTCCAAAAGTTGTCGTCAGACACAAAAAAAAAAAAAAAAAAAAAACATCATTGTAAAATCAATACATTCATCACTTCGTTCAGAATCTAAAAAAAAAATATTTTACGTGCAAAATACGTAAAATTCACGAAAATTTGCAAATCGAGTTGAAAATTCATAAAAAATTTTCTATTGAAATCCAAGATTAGAAAATTTAATACAAGATTCCTCATAAGATTGTCTATCTTTCTCAAAAAAAGAATGTCTTCAAGCAGGGGCAGAGTGGCCGGTCTGGATATGGGAATTTTCTAGGTGGCCTGAACCATACTATGGCCTGGTGGCCTGGCCGTTTTGTTAGATTTTTTTTTAAAATTTAATTTAATTCACAAATATTATTAATGCAATAATAATTAATAGTACATTGTAATAGCCTCGTACAATCGTATACTCGTATGAGAAAGCTTTGGATATAAAATTACAAAATATTTGGTACATAAATATAGATATCAAATAAAATCAAAGCAATATAACAATGATATAGGTCGGTTATTTTTATAATAAAACACCCAGATCAGGGGTGGCTCCAGGGGGGACGCTTCCCCCCCCAGCCCGTATTTATAAAAAATGTATACCTATTATTAACAAAAAATGAATATTAATTTATAATAATATTGTCATATGGACTATATGGGCCATAGAGGTATGACGGTGTATACGATGCAGGGGCGTACCGAGGAGGTTTTTATTGGGAGGCCAAAGTTGGTAGTTTGGCCAACTCTAAAAATTGATCCGGAACACCTTGTTTTTGTTATTTTGTCGTAGCTATTTCATCGTTAAACAGTTAAAATGTCTTAATTATTTAAGTGTATTAAGTTGTATTAAATTCTCAAAGTTTTCTATCCAACCAAAAATTTTTTATCGTTATTTTAAAAAAAAATACTTAGAAAAATTGAAAATTTCATTTGTCTATAAATAGCTCAAAAAAAGTCGAAACACTTTGAAAATTTAACCCTGTATAGACAACGCTAATATAAACATCTGTTGCAAATTTCAAGTGCTTACAATAATTATTTTTTGAGTTACAGTAAAATTAAGTTTTCGTTTTTGTCAAAAATTGGTTTTGCGTAAAAATTCGCGTTTTTCCGTTATTTTTTTAAGGTTTTTCCTGCCGCTTTTGAAAAGTATTGGGAAATTTTCACTTTTGACCCCCCAAAGTACCAACTAGATTCACTTTCCTTTCAGAAAAGGTACAACTTTTGAAAATCGAAGCATTTTTACTGCTCCAAAAGTTGTCGTCAGACACAAAAAAAAAAAAAAAAACACACATCATTGTAAAATCAATACATTCATCACTTCGTTCAGAATCTAAAATTTTTTAGTCAAATATGTTTTTTTATAATTTTATATATAATTTATGGCCAGCGGGCTATGAAAGAAATACTTGTTTTAATATATCGTTAATCATTATTATTATTTGTTAATAAGTATGTTATATTTTATTTTTTTTGTATCTTTTGTATTTATTATTTTCATCGATTTTTATTCCTCCCATAGAATTCGAATACATTAAATGTATAAATATTATATTAATACCGATACTCACTTATAAGTACTGTAGTGTATAATAGGTTTTTTATTAGAGGGGTTGGCGTCAGTCAAAAGTAAAAAATGTCCAATAGCGTCAAGAAAATAAACAGAAAAACGATTTTGTTATTTAGTGTAACTCTACAAAAAAACTGGATATAGATGACATCTTCACTGAATGTATATGTTAGTCATTTCTATATACCATTTATGGTATTACGCGAATTTAAGCTATTTATAGACGTTTTTTTTAAATTGTCGATACAAAATTTTTCAATTGGTCAAAAAACTTGAAAATGTAATAAGTACAACGTTCTTCAGAAGTTAATGTTAGTGGAAATTAAAAAAAAAATTGAGCGTAATCCACAATTTTTTTATGATCTTCTGAAATCAAAATGTTGACAAAATTCATCAAAATCACGAAAATTGGGAAATTATTTCGAGTTGGAAGCTCATCCAAATTTTTCTATTTATATTATATTCCCCTTAAGTTTTCCTAGATTTAACAAAAAAAAAAGTTTACCCGAAAGTCAAATTAATTTTTTACGAGCGTTTGATGTTAGACATTGGATATTATTCACCCATAAATTAACAAATCTAATACA
>NC_042493.1:75844284-75892531 GCF_005508785.2 Acyrthosiphon pisum
AAAAGAACTGCAGATGAACAATGTGTCCAAAAAGAAAAAAGAAAGATGAAGAAGAATCTTATACATCTTTATGGTTATGTTTAGATAAATAGTTACACATACTGGCTATACTTGTACTTATAACATTTACATAGCTTATGTCACTTATAATACCTATGCGATATGATAATATTATAATTTAAATAAATTATTTATTATTTGTTTTTTTAATTAAATGTTTAAAAATAAAATGTAAACCCATATTTTTTTTTTTTAACATTTCAGGCAATGAATTGCAATTTATATTTTACATTACTTAGCAGGCATTATATATTTTAAATCATTTCTTTAGGAGAAAATTTGATTTTATATACTATTAACATAAACTTTTTGTGAAAAAATTACAAGGGTGTGTGAAAGAAACAAATTATACCTAGTGAGTAGTGGGTTTCTTAAAAAAGTTTGGTTAGATATAGACTTTGGAAGAACTCGGGAACGCTCCTCAATTTTTAGTGACTTTAGTCCCCCCTCAACATTTTTTCCACTTTAACCACTGTCTATAACTATTGTCACTAATTTCAGTGGCATATGTACCTCTCCAAAATGGATAAATACTGAGATAGGTACCTACCTCGTAATCGAGATGGGTAGATGGGTGGATTATTGTAAATAAATTGACTTGATTGTATTTAGGTTGAGTACTTGAATACGTGGTAGTTTGGTCATTTGGAAGCCTGCAAATCACACCACAGTTAATCTAAAATGTCATTAGAAACTTGTTGTCCTAAACTCCTATAGTGTATTTTAATCCTACAGACTACAGTTTTAGTTGTTCAGTGTTCTAACATGAAAATATTGTAGATCAATATAATTAGGTACCTATAATTAAACTGTATAAAAAAATGTTTTTTAAATATACACGTTTTAATGGTTTTGTATACGTAACGGTTGCTGGGTACCTAACTATTATCATAACCGTTAAGCAAATAAAGCCGCTATATGACCAAGGGAGGAGTAAGCCTCCCCCTAGAAAATGTATTCAGTTGCAATTTTTGCCCATAATGGTTATGTCACTCACTGTACTATCACTGAAAGGTTGACCATATTTAATCGAATTTGAGTTTCGAAAATAAAATTGTATTGATATATATATATTCAACTCTATTATAGGAGAAGGGTCTATAATTGTTTTACATTTTAATGTCTACACCTGTAATAAATGATGGCTTTGCATTTCTACAATAGACAGTAGGTAAGTAAGTGCGTATAAGCCTATTTATTTTATACTTGTAGCTAATAGGTACCTACTTATTGTTTTTTGTGTAACTATTATCTACAATGCAGGTTCTAAATAATACCTTGGTATATATTTCACTGGTATTTTATCATATTATTTAGTAACCTTTTCTTTTCTTTTTTGGTTCTAGCGGGGCTGTGGGAGAGAAGTCAAGAACCTACCCATAAGACCCCCTCCCCTTGTAAATAAACCAGTGGATACAAATAGAAACATAATAGTTGTTTGCAAATACCTATTCACTATATAGGTATACCTAACCTAACCTATTTAGACATTTAGTAATAATTAAGCGTTTAGTTTTTGTTATGACTTATGAGTGATCATATTATATTATATGATAATAATAATTGGCTATTGGTTATACTATATTCTTTACTAATTAGAACACGGACCAAGGTACTAATCTAAGTCGTGACATTAATATTTATAATTTATCTATTATACGTTAGCGAGTGTGTACGTGTATACACACATATAGTGTAAGTGGTTTGATGTCTTGATGATCACGACGTTCCTAATGTCGATAGTGATGTGTTTAAAAAAAAATTGCTGCACAAAAATGGAAAACAATAAATAAAACACTTATAAAATGCCTTTTAAGTATTAACTATTAAGTATTCGTTTATATGTTACCTGCACTTATGATTTATATACCTATATTGATACGTAAATAATCACTACTGCAGAAGATATATAGGCATCTATCAGTAGTTAGTGCAAATTATAAATACAACTAGTTGTAAGATAAGCAAATAAAATTTAATTCTGTAATTATACGATAGTCTTACATGTTCAAATAAAATATACCGATTTAAACATGAATTTGCGAAGTTCATGTTTATTTTGGCTTATAATTTTTAGATCATAATAATCACTTTGTGACAAAATGTAACAATATTAACACTTACGTAATTGAATAGATGGCGCTAGTATTCTTAAAACGAGTAAAAACATAAAAATATAGAATTGTATCTCCAAGACCCTAAGACGTATCTAAGCGATAGGTATTTGGTGCAGTATTTGATAAAAACTAAAATAACATTTATACGAAAAACTATCCCGATACCAAAAGAGATTGAGCATTAAATTTCATAATTACCTATAGGTACACAGCAAACAATTTGATACATTATTAATAACATATTAATTCTAGTGCCTATTTATAATCAATGATAAATAATAAAATGTATTAATAGGTAGATTATTATTTCAGTGGCATCATTAATTTATTTTTTTATGGAGACTCTGTATAACTACTTGTGGTATTTGCCTACCAGTATTTAAAGAGGGTAGAATGAATAAATAATAATAACTTTTTTTAAAACTAATAACTTGCAATATTGATAAATTTATTATTTTTTAAATGGGACAGTTCACTACCTGAGGCATTATTAACCAATAACCGGTACCTATTAAATCTATAGGATGATTTATTAAAATGTTGTCCTAATAAAACAATTTTCAATCGCATATTTAGTTTAAAGGAAAATTTGAAAAAATGTTTTTAGATAGCTCAGATGTATTTCAAATATCCAAGAAATTGTTGAAACAATTAAATTCTCAGGTAAAAGAAAAATAAATTAAATTTTATTAAAAACTTACAACTTAGTACTTACTTATAAGTTATACTAAGTTATAAAGATAATATTCACGTTCCAAAAATTTAAAAAAAATTTTAAAACACGCTGAACGAAACAATTTTCAAAATGTTCATGATAATTCATAATTCATATCGATTAAAATTGTTTGTTGTTTAGTATATAATATATATAGCTAGTATGTAGTACTATCTACAAATTCATATTTTGAGCCTAATATACCTATATTGGTTACTTATAATTTATTATGTTTACAATTATTTCAACCTATTATATTAGGTACCAATAACAAACTATTAATAGAAAAATATACATATTACTAATAACAGTAATATAAATTGCATAACATTCTCAGTATCTCAAAAATTGTTGCTTAACCAGAGAAATTGACAGTTTTTGTCTTTTGTTGAAGACAGGTAGACAATATGGGGTTTTTTGATAATATTATGAAAATAATGTGCCCAATATTCTTAAAAAATTATTACTAAATTCTCGTATGGTTAGCAATGACGTCCTACCTATTCATATTTTAATTATTATCTATGAACGAACTCTGTAGAGCTTTTAGATCAATATATTGTACATTGTACAGCGAGTCCTCTATGTCCTCTATTTTCATGATAATGGTATTAAAATATATACTATACAATTAATTTAATAAGTGTGGTTTACTTTTTACTTATCAATTAAAAAAAAAAAACAGCTACCTATTCTATATGCAGCAAACATATACTAGCTATGTGTACCTATATATTTGATAACACATATCTGGTCTATTTAATCAAAGATAATATTACACTTGGCCGGTAAGTAGGTTGCAGGTAGGTACCTACCCAGTAGGGATATGTCTATAAAGTTAATTTATTACTGTAACAGTTCTAATATAGTAAGAACAATTTAACTTTGAATTTCAATCGGCTATGTAGTTTGTAGATACAATATCGCATAGGTTATAACTTATGATTTATGAGCAATGTTGTAGCTACAAGTTACAATATAGAAATATTAGAATATTATTTGTCGTGAAAGTTTTCAAAAAAAAAATATGAATACATTCTGAAATATTCATTTGAAAAGAATCACTCGTGTTGACCTAATATCAACCTACTTGAGAGTTTTTATTATATAGGTAGGTACCCATTATTTGTAAAATAATACCAGGTGTGTTTAATTTTCGTTGTCTTCTTAAATACATTTAATATTTAAAAATCTAAATGAAGAATGAATATTAATGATATACTTCCGTCATACATTTTATAAAACGGCAAATTGTCCTAACCTACGTACGTAATGCATAATATGAATAACTGAATGTGTTATTTAGCTGGTACCCATGTATACTCTAAACGAAGTGAAGAGTGTTCTTGTATAGTTATTATAGTTATTACTTGTTAGTTATATACCTATCTACCTACTTATATAATTTAGATAAGTTTCTACTTTGGACAAAAACATAATTATATATAAATGTAGTTAATACTTTGCAGGTTGTATTAAAGCAACCATTTATAAACAAAAATTGCCATCGTAAATATCAAAATCCCTGTTTGATCACCTCCTCGGGTTGGGCCTACCGGGTCCAACTGTAAATCTAATCCATCCGAGGACCCATTCAAGTGCAGCCATTTAGGATGAGTTTAAATATACTTACACGTGGAAAGAAATATTAAGATATGTATAAGATAATACTATGGATTCATATCTAATATGCTCCAGCTCCACACAGATCTATATCTTAAGACGCTAGGGGAAGAAGCCAAGCTCTACTATAAAGGGTTTCATTACAGGATAACTATACTCATACAAACTCTCTAATTATAAGCTATAGCGTCTACTACCATACCCGACAATCGTCCAAGGTGCCTTAAGCGTAAGTGGTGTTGAGATCTTTTACTTAACTAATTACATGCACACTAAGCTCCTCAATTGAAAGTGTCACTATGTATTGGGTGGCTTCTTTCTTCAAATATACTTATGTTTTTTTACTCTTAGCCTATATTATGCTGATTGTGTCAACTGATACAGATTGTATATTACTTATTTAAATTTAAAAAAAAATCTAATATACAATGTATTTCTAGAATTGTAATTATAAATTTAAAAAAATGTTCATAATATAGATACGTCATAATAACATAGTTATATGTTTAAAACTGAAAAAAAACTCGTCGAACAAAGATTTTGTTATTCATACTATATATTATGTCATTTATATACAGTGTTTGACTTGGGGGGGATACATACACATGTGTTAGGATTTTGTTAATTTATCGTTTTAATTTGTTTGTTTGGTAATTATTATTATTATTATTATTATTATGTATTGAGATATTTTTAGCGTGGAATCGTGGAGGAAATGAGCTTAGGAAGTGAGCTTAACATATTTTCTTGGCCCTCGGAATATGTACCTATACCATTGCTTTTTAGATTTCATTGCTGCAGCCTCTTTCTATTATTATTTTATTTCAAGCACTGATAAACTATGATCACTGAAGCTATGATAATATATTACGTCATGGAAAAAAATGAAAAAACAAAAACAAAAACACGAACTAATATGTAAATAGGTAGGTACCTATAATATATGCAATTATTATACATGCATCTAGACAAATATTACAGTAGCACGCTGCACGCATATGATATTTGTTTTGTCAATTGAAGGGTTTAAATTAGGGAGAACTATTTGAATCAAACTAATCCTACTACTTAGAAGAGTTGTCATCGTGTGTATTGTGTATAAGCATTCACTTAAATATTGATAGAAGTCTGTATGTAGACATGTAGGTAGTCACATAGTCATTACACCGTAAACGCAGCAGTGAATTAATATATAATCACCATTTAAATAATAGTAGATAATGTTAGATTTAGATAAAACTATAATTCTGTAAGAAAATCGTATCTATCTACCTCGTGATTTTATTTTATTTAAACTTGAAAGTTTTTAAACGTGATCGCATTGACATAAACAACTATATTAATATTTGATTCACGTCGATCGTCAGTATTTGTTCTATATATTACATTATATGATTTATTAATTATTAATAAAATGTACTTATCATTTTAGTTTTAATTATCTTTTGGTTAACATAAATAAATAAATAAATAATAATTATAATTGGCGTTCGACCATTTCGTGTACATGTATAATCAAAACAAAAATAGAATGGTGAAGTTATCACGTAATGATTAATTCGGACATCGTTATTTATATTGGATATTAAATTATTGAAATTGAAACACATAAAGGTATAGTAAATTGTAAATTACATAATATGTACCTATACGACTATACCTACTATATACTTATACCTAACCTACATCCTTGTTTCTTATATTATTAGGCACTCGTACAAATTGACAATTGTATAAACTTACAACAGTTAAATAATATTAAACTTCTTTGTTGTATTTATAACAATCAAATCTATGAATCAAACTATTTCAAGTTTAGGTATACGAAATAAGTTATAAATAAATAGATTAGTTAATTACCTATAGGTATTCCCAAATATTCCCAATAGATGACATTTTTCTGAATGTTTAAGTAAAATTATTTACTGACATCATTCATAATTAATCATTATTTAGATTAATGAGAATAAAAATGATAACTTAGAAAGATGGCTAGAATATAGACTTAAAATAAATATGTATAATAGGTACTTTAAGAATTAGAAAATTATTAAATAAAAAAAAATAGTTTTAGTTATAACTAATAAGAAAAGGATAATAAATTACAAGTACCCATAAGTGTATATTATTTGAAATAACTAAAACTTGTCAATAACGAACATTTATTATAGTCACTAAGGATTTTGTATAGGCCATATATTATATATATATATCCCTTAGTATAGGCCATATATAACCCTTTGTAATAAATAATAATATATTTTACCAAATAAAACATAAATAAAGTACATTTGCCTTTTTGTAATGTTATAAAATGAGTTATTTAAGCATACTAATGTTAAACTTTTTTTCCAACCATGCAAATTAATAAAATATCGTATTACACTAAGTATAGATTCTAGTACGCGTATATATTATATACTGTGTAGTTCACCAAGCCTGCACCAATCTACATTTTTATTTTAACTATGCATTTTGATTTACCAGAATAATAATTTAAAAAAAAAAATCATATACTTTACAGCTTAACAATTTACATGGAAAAATGGGGTCCTTATTTTAAAAAATAAGTTTGTATCCTAAAAGTTTAAATAGTACCTACATATCACAAGTATTTTATAAAAACTAATTTCAAGTATACTACCTATCTATAGTTAAAGACTACAGTTATTACAAAAATCAGAATTTGAATGAATTCATTATTAAAGAAAATTAAGGAGAGTGAGAATGCTTGATGAATTACGTAAGATTATATAAAGTTGGAATTAAAATCAAAATTATGTATTGCTCTGTTAGTATTCAAAGTACACAATAGTAAGGCAGCTATAGGTAATCGACTTTATTAACTTTGGAACTGATATTCATTAATGTATGTTGTAACTTGTAAATACAAAATTAGAAAAAGAAAATATAGGCATATACCACCTTTGGGTAGTATGTTAAGACTTTAAGGACACCATATTATATTGCCTATATGTATGTTCGTATATTTATTTATGTTTAATATTAGTTACCATTTGAACAATCAAACATAAAATTCACCTGCTTTCTAACTACTATTCGAGTTCAATGATATACGTACCTATAATATGTGGCTATGTTTTGCGTATAAAGGTAAAATGTTTGATTCTTACAATGGATCTTAATATATACGCTATTATTATAATGGGTACCTATATTCTATCATATTTTATTTTTAAGTTACTTATAAATTAATGATTATACGCAGTAGTAAAAAAAATATGGGTCAAATATATGCACTGTAAAATTATGAATTTATGACTTACCGTTTATCAAATAATATTTGTACGTATACACATTATATACACCTATAATAATGATCCACCTAATATTACAAAAATGTCGAATGCCATAAAAAATATCGTTATAAAAATTGTATCAAGTATATTATACTTAATTCCCTAGAAATATTGTTATCGATTTATATAGAGCCGGGACTTGGGGTAATTGACTTTTGTTTGTAGGTAATAAAGTTTCCAATGTAATTATATGGAACTTGAAGACAAAGATCATGACATTTACAAAATGTATTCCACTTTGTGGGTTTGTCAATATTTTTTAGAATATTAAACGTGTTCAACAGCTAGACTTTTATAGAATATGTATTATTGTACATTTGTACTATACAATAAAACCATGAATTCGTAAATATACGGTGGTTCTGTTGCAGGTTCTGTCGTTCAGATGCATATTATAAATTTTTTATAAGCGTATGAAGCACTTAAGACTCAATAGCTTGGCTGTATAAAAAAAAAATTAACCTAATAAAATATGAACATAATATCATAATAATATATCCCATAAAATATGTATTAAATGCAATAGTAAAAAAAAATTATTCGATTTTGTAATTGATTGCCGTATCACCATATTACCGTATAGGTATAAGAAGTTTAAATAATAACGCGTGTATCTAATACACATAACATATTGGATATGTATTTATTTCGTTTAACTTATTTAGATATTCGTTGCAAATAACATTACCCGCGGTAATCGTAAAATACAAGTATAGGTACGGTACATATTTAATTTTTTTGTGAACTTTAAATTATCTTTTATAGGTAAGGTGCCTTTAATCGATTACAGAACATATTATGAGAGTTATTATTGCATCACGTATTCACGTTAAGCTGTTATGGAATACACTGAATATTATTAAGCATTTTCACAAATTGATATTTACTTATAATTCTGTGAGAAACCGAACAGTGTGTTTCCAGTTTTTTATATACTTGAAAATGGAGTCGGATCCCAAACACAAATCATTAATGAATAATAATAATAATTCTTAGAATTTTACATTATAAAATATTATCCTATGCAATATGAAGTATTTTCGATTGGAGTGGTCAAATGCATAAACATAATAACCGACTAAACGCATTTAATAGTTCCTATAGTATAATACTTGCTATAATATATTATAATATGATAAACCTAATAATATATTATACGCGTTGCATTGGTATTTATAGGCGAGTTAATAACGCAGGATAAACCTGCATATTGCATACATTATCACAGGAATAAAATATAAAATATTCTCGGAAACAGTGGAGCCGGTGAATATTAATACAAAAACGATGTTTTCACATCGAAATGTATGTGTATTATATTGTATAGGTAGGTACTATTAATTATTGTACCCGTACCATTTATTTGTCAGTTTTACACTAGATTTAGCTAATAGGACATTGTTTAGGCACCGTCATCAAAGTAAAAATACTATAACAAAACCAAAACACTCTAAAATGTTGAAAATGTCCCGACAAATGTCATATTATATAAAATATATTGATATCGAATTTGATATATTTTTTTTAAATTAAAGCACCTACTAAAAATTTACTAGAAGTTATTGTAATTGTGTACATAATATATTGTTTATCTATATCAAAGTCAGTGTGATGATCATATTCAAGTGAATATAATTTTTTATGGTGGCGACTGTGTATGCAGTCAACTGAAATTATATCTTTTTTTGTTAAATTTAGTGAGTATAGCTACTAGTTACCGTGTGTATGCGACTGAAATCGAAATGTATGCGCCAGTAAATTCAGACGAAGAAAATAGCCAATTGTGTTCAATAAAATAAATACATATTATATATAATATAATAGATAGTTAAGCACTGTGTTCGCTTCGAATGTCTTTCATAGATATAGAATAAAATAATTATATAATGCAATTATATTGTCTCAACGGTGAAATATAGTACCTAAGTATATCGTTATGGCCGTTATGTAATAGGTTATATGTACCTACATATATTACGACGACGTGAAGAGTATTTGATGTGATCCAGGGAAAATGGCTTAGAGGGTAATCCCACGGGGTCACTACCCCCATGTTACAATAATATAACAATACGCCAGTCTACTCTGGAGCCGGTAAGTCGAAAACCCCGCAACGGTCGACCATATAGGGAAGTGTAAATGTTGTTTTTACGAAGAGCGAACGGTCTTTTATTGGTATATATTATATAATAGTATTGACAGCCGGAGAAAAACAAACTGAAAAATATACCGTACTTGCCAATAGTATGACGGTGACTTCAAATATTTCCGTCCAAGAGATCGACATTTTCAGCGGCCACCGCCCCCAATACATACGTATTATGTACTATGTAGAGACTATATTATATTGTTATAGACTATAATATTATATTATAGTTTTAGGCGTGGGCTAAGGGAAATAGGAATGAAAAGTTTTGAGTCACTCTATATCGCTCGTGCGTTCTATTGTATTGTTTCGATGTGTAGAAACGGACGCATAACTATTTACTACCTATAATTATTATATTAGCATTTTCCAACAAACATATTGGACTTTTTCTAAACTTAATATATAATCGAAGGTGGTATATAGAAGAATTTAGTGAATACGGGTTACACCCTAGAAAACAATAGTATTTTTTGTAATACTTTTGGGCCCTACCCAAGCGGAATCCGGGTGCCCACAGCACGCTCTGATATCCGGTCATAATCCGGTGTATAGAATTCCACTAGCAGGTACTTACGCATGAAAAAGCGCAATGTAATTATTGTCGAACAAGCATATTCACACACGGTGTTCGAGGGTGAATATCGGTGGGCGTGTATATTATGGTATATGCGTCATAGATCACTATTCAGCTATAAAATACAAACATAATATTATGTTGGTATCGTGGTATACATAATATTATATATCATTTAAGTAGGTAAGCAAAAAGATGAGTTGCGGGGTCGGAGTACACAATGCGAAGTGTGAAGTGTCTGAGTAGGTATATATTATAAAATATCATTATGCCTACACGAGTAAGAATAATATACCTATTGTGTGCGATTCGAGCGAATTCTGAGCGTTTCAAAAACTACGACGTTGTCATAGGTTATAAAATAATATGGAAATGCAATTTGTGGATAACGATCTCAATGTTTTTCTTTTCTTTTCTTTTTCGAACCAATTGTGACGACGGCGTATGTACACTTCACAAATGGCGAGAATGACAAACAAATAACAATATATTACAATATACCTACCTATAATATTAATAATATTATTATTATTGTTATATAATATTATACGTATTACACTATTACCTATGTATTATGTAAATAACACGCCGCGGCGTAAACGGTGCGTCGGGATGTTGGGGAAATGTAATACTATGTGTGTGTGCCTAAAGATAACCTCTTCTTGGCGTTAATTCTGACGAGGTCAAAAACCTCGTTCGGGAGTGTAAAAAAATGTAAAACATCACATCTGGTTTTTTCTCTTCTTTCTTTCGGCGCTATTAACAGCGGCGGTCGTATATCGTATCGTACCGTATATGCATATACAGGCGAGCGTACGACTTATTATATAACACACACACACACACACACACACACACACACACACACACACACACACACAATAAGCGCATTGTATACACCGAAATGTATACATATTATATATATTATAATACATGCACTATGCAACGTGTATAAACGAGTGAAGATCAGATATTTTGTGGTGTGCGTAGGCACAGAATATAAAAATATATTATATTATGATATAATATTATGTACGGAGAAAATAAGATGAAATAGAAAACCGCTTGTCGTCCGACCACGCGGCCGCGCCAACTGCTGTACAGTCCGGTCTTTCGACGACCCTGCGATTAATGTTGCATCGTCGTAACAATGGAGATGTTAAATTTAAAAACGAAACCTACCTATGGAAAAACATCCAGATTGTCGATACAAACTTCGGCGTATATTATGTGAATAATTTCCTGAATCGGAAATCTTATGCCGTCTTATTAAAATATTATATTATTAATTGAATTGCAGACTTTAAAAATTCATCAATTTCCAATTATTTGAATCGCTATAATACAATGATATAGGCGTACAACAATAAATATTATGATGCATATTATATTGCATACCTCTATACACATCTATAATAGTATTAATGATATAATAATATTATAGCGCGCGGCGCGTATAATAAGATCATATTGTGTATTTGTGTGTAATAACGCAGCGCGGTGCGATGACGACGTGAAAAGTGAAAACGAAAATCCACCCCGCTGTTTGTTTACGGGCGGCGCATGCGCGTCGGGTGCGACCCCAAGAAGGTCGTGACCTCTCTCCCTCCGCGCCCCACCACGCCCTGCCACCCACAACCATTCTGGAATCGCTCTGCCCACGGTCGCCTCTCTCCGAGATGATCGCGGAAGCAGTAGTGGCGGCGGCGGCAGCACACGCACGCACCGCCGGGTAACGTAAACACGCGTAAATATCATTATATATAATGCGTGGGTGTACGCGCCCTCCGCGAAGGGTCCTGCACACGGTGCTTTTAGTGAGCTCGCGGGAAGGGCTGCTGACCCTCGCACCGGCCCAGCGCCAGGGCGGGCGTCGTTGGCGGCAACGGCGACACGTGTGCGGTGCAGTGCACGTGTACCCCGCATTGGCGTATACGCGTATATATTATATACGTGTTCTGTATACATACACATTGTACAATGTATATAATATGCGCATAGCACACGTATTATATATAGTATTTTATCTAGCGCGCCCGCGCGAGAGAAGTGCACGCAAGAAGAACGACGAGCGTTTTGAGGTTCGACGAACTCTGAGTGCGCGGACCATCGTCGCCGTCGCCGCGGCCTACCACCAATCCCAAGGACGGTTTTGTAAACCCACCGCGCGACAAACGCCGGTGACCGATAGGATAGGTGGTAAACCCATGCCGAGTTTGTGCCGCGGCGTGAAGAACGACCGTGATATAAATTATTGAATGTTGAGCGAGCGACGTCGCATAGCTATTTATAATTACATAATATTATATTGTATTATTAACACGTTGAACAATGCCTAACGATATTATACTGTATTATTATTATTATTATTATCATCATCATCATCATCATCATTGTATATTTGTTCATATAGGTTGGCAACGCGTGACAACTGGACGTCCTGCAGAAGTGCGTTGTGCGTATATATTAGTATATTACTGTATGAGATAGGTATCGTACAAATATTTCAATAATATAATATCACATAGACCATGGTATCGCGTGTGTTGGCAACGCAGTATTGCCGCGCGGCTATAATAATACATTATCATATTGCAGTACAATAATATTATAATGGTTTTATTGCACACACGTACGCGCGTAGGTACCTATAGGCTATATTATAGTGTTTCTACGCGTGTGCGTGAGCCCGGCAAGAGGTCGCGCTTGCCGCGGAAGTTCAACAAACTCGGGCGGCGGATGCGTGGCTCACCGAGAGCCGACGCCAGCTGCAGCGGCTGTGCGTATTATACCATTATGTGCGTGTGTTGTGCGTGAGTTGCGTGCGTGCGTGCGTGCGTATGTATGTGTGTGTTTGTGTGTGTGTGTTTTTTGCGTTTGTATTGTGCGTGCCTGTGTGTGTGCGTGAAGGCGCGCGAGGCTCTAGTGGGGCGACGACGGCGAACCGCCGCCGCAATATCGTACGCGTTCATACTATTATTATTTCAAGAGGAAACAGTCCCCGCTTTGCCAGGAAAATGGTTCCAGGCCGCCTTCCTGCGCCGCACGCCCAAAAATGTTCCCGACCGGTCGCCGCCGATCGTGTTATATTATAAACTCGCGCATACCGTACGCCATATATATACGTGCGCATGTGGAATATGAGACGATCGAGCCACTATACTAATATGGGGGTTGGGGTGTTGTATAAGGGGACTCCAAAAAAATATTGTTAAGATTTTTAGACATTCTTAAATTTTAATCCCGATTCATAAACTCTTGACAGTGTTCTATACATCACTGAAGATTGGTCCACTCCACTCTGTTTTTTGATCCTCTAAAAAACAAAATCCATGTTATTCAAAATTGCTTATTATACTTATGTATAAAATATTATCTGCAGATTGTACATTTTATTTGTATTTTTTCATTTTTTCATTTGTATTTTTTCGGTACGCGTCGAGTTCACATTGTTCACATCACGATTATCTACCTACTCATCTTTCTTGTTGTTTAATTTACTAAATTTATCACATGTGTGAGTGTGTGTGTGTGTGTGTGTGTGTGTGTGTGTGTGTGTGTGTGTGTGTGTGTGTGTGTGTGTGTGTGTGTGTGTGTGTGACTTCTATTTAGATAGGTACCACAAATCCACAAGCAATAAATTGGTTGTTACTTGTTATAGAAATATTTTATATACATATTATACGTAAAATTAATAATGGAATAGTTTAACATTTAATATCTAGTATAAATACACAATAATATAATATATAATATTATCTATAACCAAATAAATAAACAAACAAAAATCTAGAGATTCTGATACTCGATACCACAGACGATACGCGAGACGCATGAGTATCGTATTGAGTGTATCGAACCCAATCAAGTGATCGAATAAAGTATATTACCAATGAGTATAATATATTATATATACAGTATAATAGTATATATACTCAATAATAATACATTAATACACATAATATATGTGATATTATACTGCGAGTGTTATGGGGAAATGTCGGCCTTCTGATTTTAGCGACCGGAACGGTTTAGATCCACGTTCACGCTTATTAAACGCAAGTGATGGATCGTATGAATTTTTATACTGCAGTCGTCGCAAAACTCGCAATATATAATACATTACTTATGTCTATGCTGTCGTTTTACTTCACACCACTATACTTTGTATTTAGGAGGTATATAATAGTATAACATCCAAAACGTTATCAGCTGTCTCGGTGGTGGCGTGTGCGGCATCACTCTATACGAGGGATGATAGACAAACAAAACCATGGTGGCTTTCAATTCACGGGATGAGAGTACCTTTGCCGCCACGACCTACTGAATCGCCGTCGCACACACACACGCATACATACACCCCAGTTATATACATAAAAATAACACACCTCTAGTCTCTACATAATATACACCACGCCGTAGAAGGAGCGCTGATCGTGACGCCACGTCCTGCAACAGATCCTCAGATTCGATTTAATTTTTCCAACCCCCCTCCTTTGGATTTGTGGTCTATATCAACATTTTGCGACGGGGTGTGCTTTCCAGACACTTTGTCTCTATGACGGGAGCAATGACAACGAAACAGTAGTGCATAATATAAGTACTACAACAAGCTATTATAGCTATTGACTTGTTTCTGTATAAATGTATAAAATTATTATATATTCAATATTGTGCGTTCTCCGGGCAGGCGATATGATAATATTAATATGCTAAAAACATTTATGATATTACAATCGCTTGGATAGTCAAATATTCACTAAAAACGATTGTCTATGCGAGAAAAAAATCATATGCGTTTTACTTATTTGCAGTGCTTGTAAACGTTATAATAACGTTATATTCATCAAAAAACGATTGGAATTTGTAAATGTTATTATAATGGAAAACAATAATAAAATAATTAAATACCGCAAAACAAAATATAACGATTAACAAAATATATTATATATCATTAAACAAAACATAAGGCAAAACGTAATTTATAGAATATCATTGAACAAAATATAACGCAAAACGAAATATTTTAAAATGTATTTATTTAAAAGGTCTATTGGTTTGTAGAAACATTTATTTCATGTAGATAATCTAAGTATCTAAGAATTGATTATATTATATTCCGTATTCGAGCCATTACCTACACGCATTAGTTATTATTTTTAAATTTAATAGGTATTAACACTATTTTAAATAACGAAAAACGAAAAAATTGTATAACGCTTTAGTACTGAATATCGATAAACGCAAAAATTATATAACGTTTTAATTGTAAATAACATAAAAATGAATTTTTTTCAATTGCAAGCCCTGCAGTTATTTGTGGTCCGATACGGATTTTGACAATAATATACCTAATAATATAAAGACACGCGGTGTATGTGCGTCCGTATGACCGTATAGGACTATCGTCATTATTTTTATACATTTTTTTAACGATTCTCTGATTAACCAAAAAATATGAAGTACCTACCTATGCGGTCACATGTATTATAATTTATGATTCATAAATGACATCATACATTTATTACATGTGATGCACAGAGTACAAACATAACGCGTCGAAAATTGAAACATTTACAATCTGAACATTTTAAACACGTTAATTAATTAATATTATTTCATACATTTCATTGTTATAATATCTTTTTACCTTTTAATAATTGTAAAATATTACCTCCACTCAACAGTTCACACATTTTTCAAAATTAGTGTCACAATATTTAGTGCTGTATTTAGCAGAGTTATATAATATATCAATTATTAACTTCCGGGCTTAGCCCTATAACGGCCACATTATTATAGTTTCGTTGATTTAAAACCAGAAACAAAGACTTTTATAGTTTTATGACATTAAGTAGTTGTTGTGTTAGTCGTTCTTAAAATTATATATTTAATATTCAATGCGATGATTATATATGACTATCATTGTTGATACTATACGGTTGTGACTTATGAGTTTGTGACCAATAATAATTATTGTATTAATGTAGAATAAGCTGATAATCTTCAGAAAATTTAAAACAATGTGGTTCATTGGCTGCTTGAAAAGTCACTGTTTTATAATAACTTTATTGGTTATGGTCTAATTAAATAAGCTCTTAAAATAAGTTTTGAGTTTACTGAGTAAGATGATTAAAAACAGACGTGATAAATAAAAATAAATAACCCTCATGATACTCAGCTGTAAAATAGGTTTCGAAAATACCTCGTCGTAGAGTAGATCAATGTAGGCCAATAGGGTTGTGTTAAAATGTAATTGGTCAAACTTACAAACATTTTCAAGCTATTTTGTATATAGTTAAAAATGTTCAAGATTTTCAATTTTAATAGCTAAGACTTGAAAATTAAACTTAAAAGTATAATAAATAATCTTTGATATAAATAATATATACTGTTACCATTGATTTTAGAATATACTCTAAAATCAATGCTGTTACTTATAATAAATTCAATGATTTCGGCAAAAAATAATTCAACCTAAATGAACTACTGTAAAAAGTAATATAAATTGATTATAAAATATACTTAGCAATATAGGATGACAAACCGTCTTCGATTTAGGTAAAAAAGTTGACTTTGTTGTTCCAAAAAAAAAGATTTATATTTTTAGTAATTTTGAAAACACTACCAAATAATAGGTAAAAAAGAAAGCCGACGGCACGTAGTGTTCCCAAGCGGTCACCCATCCAAGTACTAACTACGCCCGACGTTGCTTAACTTCAGTGATCGGACGAGAACTGGTGTATTCAACGTGGTATGGTCGTTGGCATTTGATTGTTATTTTATTAAAACATTTTAATTCTCTTTTAAATTTTAGATAGGTTTCATAGTATTTTTCATTTACACGTTTTAAAGTAAAAAAATGTTCCATTTCTAACTTTATGAGTGGTTTCTAGTAGAAAATTATATCTAGTTGGTACACGTTTTTTTTATACGTGTTTGATGTTCAATTATTTTCAAAATCACGAAAATATGCAAATTATTTTGTAGTTAAACTTTAATAACAAATAACAATTTTAATTTATTTTAATAGCTAGACTACAGGTTTCTTTTAAGTTGTTTTAACAGAAGCCTAAACATCTCAATAATACAAAATGTATAATTTTTTACAAGCATTTTTGTTCAAGTGTTGATGAAATTGGATAGGTAGTTAAATGAAAGGTTATGATTTTAGTTGTCAAGTTCTAATTCCATATATAGGTAGGTACCTACATTACTCTTAGGAGTTAGGGACTTGAAACAGTTGAAACTTTTCGCCAATACGTATATTATTTTTACTTAACAAAATACAATTTTTAAAATATTTATAATTATATTTTAAGCTATTTTATAATATATACCATGGTCCACGGACTTGTTTACACTGGCACACTTCTCTACGGTATGGCAGTATTGACTAACAAGTTGTATAATATTATTAATAGTACTTAGGTATCTATTAATAAATAATATAATATAATATGAAATAATAATATACGATTGGTATTTTACAATATTTTATCATATAACTGACAGACTCTTCGTTTTTATTTTTTTTTCGTATGCAATAATTTATCATTAAATTCAAATTTAAATAATATACATTACAGTTACTCAATGACGAGTAAACTTGACACTTTATATATACTTACAATAAAGACCGGGTAACTCAGATTGCTAGTATGCATACATAGTAGCAGCGGCGTCGACTCCACGGGGGCAAAGGGGGCAATTTCCCCCGTACATTGATTTAACGGGGGCAAAAGTATTATTTCGCACCCGTTGTGTACAATAATAATTATTTGGTTAAAATACCAGATTATGGCATGAAAATATTCATTAGAACATCGACGATTGTATATTTTGTATATTACCTAAATATGGTCATCTATAATAATTATAAATACTATAGATCGCTCGACACTCACTACTATTTGGTTTTATATTTGGTCCAAAAATAGGTACATATGTCATTTCAATTTTTCCCGAAATATAGAGACGAAACCGATTTTATTACTATATTATATTATAAACTTAAAGTTTTCAATTCAAATAATATTATTTATAAATTATAAACAAATATATTTATAGTTTCTATAATGATATACACGTATCTAAGCACCAACGCGTCGACACGTAGTCGACCAGACAGAAATTTCATTGCGGCGATACAGTAACGCAGCGGCAAATAGACCGCGGCTTAGTGATCCATAATAGTATCTCCTTTTTTTGTATTGATTATTCTATAGTATAATACCTAATGCCTATTCGATTATTTCATTATTATTAGTAATTACTGTTCCTACGAAGTGTACTATTTGAAGATTATAACATTAAGGTAAGTTTCCTAAGAAAATGCATACAATTGATATTGACAATACCAGTCACAACATGTACCTACTACTGAAAGATCTTTTTCTATGTTAAGAAGATTGAAAATTTATATGAGAAGTATACTATGACACAAAAACGTTTGAACGATTTGGCGATTCTCAACTGCCACAAAACAATTGTAGAATCTTTGAACCTATGCAAAATAGGAAATACTTTTATAAGAAAGTGTTCAACAAGAAAAAATACTTTCGCATTAAAATAAATGTATATATTATTTTAATATAATGTATAGTAAAAAAAAATTTTCATGTCAATAATTAAAAAAAAATAAAAGCAATAAAGAAAATTTAAATAATATACATGCATAATATTTTATTTTGCACCCTAGAGGAGTATTAAAATAGAGTTAAGGGACAATTCGGTAATTACCCCTCCCGGTAAGCAAACTAGACCTTACTGTAGAATTTTTTTCGCTTAACAGAAGAGTTTGCCCCCGCTCTATTATCTAAAAGTCAGCGCCTATGCATAGTAGATACATTGAAAAATATATTTTTAATTCTTTCAATCATTAATAATTAATATTGACTAATAACAATATATTGTTGAATATACACTGCAGTTTATGAACGGTTTT
Source organism: Acyrthosiphon pisum (assembly GCF_005508785.2). Lineage (NCBI taxonomy): Eukaryota > Metazoa > Arthropoda > Insecta > Hemiptera > Aphididae > Acyrthosiphon > Acyrthosiphon pisum. Next base: position 75,863,790 of record NC_042493.1, read on the forward strand.
TTAATTTTCATGTAATACGGTCGTCCTTAATTAATAATATCTTTATTCTGGATCTATTATTAAATATTTGTTTGTTAACTGTAGTAAACTACCCTTTACCCTATTCAAATTAAATACCTCATCTATTGTAGGTTGTAAATTGTTTAAACTACATAAAATAATTAAAAACTCAGCTTTTTCTTTTCATAAAAACATGATTGAATTTTATATTTTTTAAAACAATTTTTTTTATTAAGCGCTTTTTTAGGACCTATTGTATATTTTAGTCATTTCATACAGAATTTTTCAAAGATTTTTTCAAGTGTTAAATTCACAGGCCTACTATCGACTGTATCTAGGTATTAAAATATTTTTATTTGCTATGCTTACAAACAGTTTAAACAATTTTAGCATAATATTTTAGTCAAATTATTGTTTTTTGTAGGTAGGGATATAAACAAGCAATTTGGGAGGGGATAAATGAAAACTTATTATTCTAAGTTTTTCATCCATTCATTTCGAAGAATAAACAATCCTTGAACGGTGGACTCTCCCAAAATAATTTAAAAGTTAGAAAAATTTATATTTTAACGTGAAAAATATGAGGGTGTAATAAATTGAAAATTTGTGGACCCCCCAAAAAAGCTTAATATCAGTTACTATCTTCAATCTTGCATGTACCTAAGTATCTATTATTACCAGTAATACCAGTTCACCATCCACTTAAATAAGCTTCATATTCACTACTAAAAAGTTTAAGATTGAACTATTTTTACTACTCCAAAAAGAGACAAAAAAAAACGATAAAAAACTACATCATTGTAGTAAAACATCATTGTACCTAATACATTCATGGTTCATCGCCCCGCTCAGAATCTAAAAATGTGAAAGCAAAAGTAATTATTTTCACTTTTATAACAAATACGTGCCGACACTGCATTGTTATTGTTTTTAGTCTAGTTCAAAACTTAACAAACCGACGTGATTGAAACATTATGATAGACTTAATAGTAACTATAATTTTAAAAATATCTATAAACTAATACTTTGGTATATTGTACACTACCTATGAATAATAGTAGTTATTACACTTTACATTACAAAATTGAAAATACATTAGTGGTTTTATGATTATAGTTTCCATTGATCGATATTTTCTGTTTGGGTATTATTATTCATTTTTAATGAAATGTATTTTTTAAACTTTCACTTTTAAGCTAACATAAAAGTGCTTAACAATGAAAATCAATATTTGAAATATGATATATTGTTTAGAAAATGAATTTGGTTTGAAGATTGTTTCACTTTGAGGACCGGAGAGGTTGAATACGAAATTTGACCTTGATGTCACACCTACAGATTTTGACCGTATGTATACACAGGAATATCGTCGTTCAACGCTCCCCGAACGAGTCGGTCGGGTGACGTGCGGGTCAAGTCGTATGCGACATGTCGGACTAGGGCCAGCGGTTGAACATTTCTCGTTCTAACTCGCACACGGCACTACACATAAGTATTATACGTATGAATAAGCTTGGGTGTATTAATTTTCTTCGGTAAATGAACAATAATCATTGTTATTATTTCATTGTGTTTTATGGATCGGTATAAAAGTGTTGCCTATTATAAATAGTTGTGATAAATGTATTTGATAACGTATTTAATATGAAAATAAATAAACCACTTACAATCATTACAAAGAGTGGGTATAGACGTACAGTGTAATTATTAGGGTTCGTACAAGTGTACAACACACACGTCAACATGTGTATATGGTCTACATGGTACTATATAGCAAATAGGTACTAGCCATTAAGTAGGTACCTAGAAAGCCTACCTAGTTTTATTTATATACATTGCTGTTCGATGCACATGCAATGCTGATCGTATAAATTGGAATATTTAAAACTAAAACCAATAGAAAAACAATGACATTATAGTATTGTGAATCGAAAAGAGTTTATGAATGATGAAAGAGATTTCATCAATATTTCGTTAAAAACTTGGATATAATTTTTCGTCGTACCGTTGACGTAAATTCAAAAATTACGAAGAAATTTGAAAATCCTTTCTTTAACCCTTTTTAAGTACTTACCTATTATATTTGATTTTCATTTTCATCAAATTTTGGTAGGCTGTATAAGGCTATTTGAGCTTTTGTTTCCTAAATGTATAGGTAATGTTGTATTGTAGTAACTTGTAATGTTTTAAATAAAAAGTAATATTGTAATGAACTAAATCAATAGTCGTACTAACCAATTTCAAGGTAACGTCCAACAGAATAATACACATTATATAATATTAAAATATTATTGTATATCTCAGTATATGTAGGTATACAATATTATAATATTATAATAGATCCCTGCATATGTACCTATTACTTAGCTTAGAATATTAAATAATTTTTATAATTTATTATAAAAGGTATCTAGATAATATCATTTAAAATAAGTCTCACAAAACCGAATTCACATCATCTATTCATTTTAAGACGATACAAGAAACGAAACCAAACGAAACCAATTGGAATAATAATGCTATACAGTTAATAATAATAATATAGGATAAATTATTAAAATATTTTTCTTAGGCAGTATTAAAAACAGGTATATTTTAGACAAACCATTAGCATAATAATATAATAACACATCTTAGGCATACTATGCATTGTGATAATAGCTGTCAAGTTCATCCAGAGTATACTAGCGATACTAGATAACGTGTTGACCTTGATGAGTTAAATCAAAAAATACAGCTCTTAAAAAGAAAAATTAAATTTCCAACCACAGATATATAAAAATACTAGATAGCTGACTGCTATAGTCCATACGTATAAAATATTGTCTCCAACAAAATGGCCGCCAATCGCTATCTAAGAGGTGAGTATTTACAAATTAAATTGATACAGTATGCGATAAGACACTACTTTGTATATATCGTGATTAAATATATACATACAACAATATGTAACATTGTTACTTATCAATACAATACAACATAAATATTCACCTCTTAGATAACGATGGTAGCCATTTTATTGGAGACAATAATAATACCGAAGTCGGCTATCTAATATTTTTATATATCTGTGTTTCCAACAGTGTTAGAATTGTTTATCTTATTTCTTGTCTCTCACTTACAGTCTACATAGACTATATTATTATGTGCATACTTTCCTTCACTTCACCGATTTGCATTGAATAAATAAAAAATTATAATTATTACTATATCTAATATCTATATAATAGGTATATATATTTATACACAGGTACCTATTTGATTGTTCTAAAAAAATGCATTGTTTAGATTTGTGTTATTTCTATAGATACCCACTTAGTACCTACTGAAATTAAAATTAAAATTATCAATTAGACATTTATTTAAATGATAGATGTGATGTATATATTATATTATGTATAGGTGCCTACTTATACTTTTCTCGAAATATTATATTGTCATTTTTAAGTACTTACCTATTCGTCAAATGGTTTATCAGAAAATTAATTTCTCTGTTGGTTATAACTTTTATAACATTATGATTTATCAATTTATGTATTACATTATAAATACTATTCCCATACCGGGTGGTTTTTTTTAATTGGACTCAGGAAATATTCACACATCATGGCTAGGAATTGTCTATTTTTATTTTAAGAAACATCTAACAACAAACTGGGTTATCTATTATATTTTGTAAATAGTTATGTAATATTTTCTGTTCCTTACTTCGTTATTTTATTAAATTGTAATTGGAAAATTGATATTTTTCAGAGAGAGATAAAACTTATACAATTATGAAAAATATATAATATCTACCAGGCTATAGTATATGATATGTTGTTAAAAAAACAAAGACGTAGAAATGTTAGCTCACTTTTATGAAATTACCCTGTACATTATAGGTACCTACTCTATAGTTTATATATACAGTGGCTTCGTTCGTTCGTATTTTCTCAGATATTAATTTTATATCTGACTTCATACTACAGTCTACAACATACATTTGACTACATAAAGATGGATTATAGTTAAAATATAAAAAACCACATGATTTTTACTTAAAGCTTAGATTATTTCAAAATACATATCTATCTATGTTATTCAATTTTATTTTGAAAAACCTAATATTCTGGTTCGTTTTATTCAATAAATTATTTTAACTGCATAGTAAATAGATTCAAATATAGATTTGAATATTTTTTTCTTTTCTTTTTTTTTCTTTGTAATATTATATTTTAACTACCTTAAATCGTCATACATACATATAGTATAAATTCTTTATTATGTATAATGATTATACATTATATTATAGTAGGTACTATACCTATATTACATATTCTATACATATTACATATCTTAAGTGCATTAATTTCTTCTAATCAATTTCCTATTTTCTAATGTACTAGTGTTTTTTTATTTGTTTCTCTCTTTATATCAACTAATGGATATATGTCGACTGTCGAGTCTTATTCACAAACAAGATAGCTTAAGAATTCGTATTGAAAACAAATTTAGTACGAATATACTTACATTACTACCATACTATTATAATTAATTAATAATATTTTAAATTAGTTATTTAATTATTAACACATAATATATTATGAGTTATGACAAATTTTCATCGATAATAATTCAGGTAGTTTACCTGATCATTTTGTGATTGTGAAAATAATTAAATATAAAATACCTAGTCATATTTAACAAAAAAAAACATATAAATATTATAAAAAAACTTGCAAATAAATATAATAATTTTTCAGTACCAATGTATTTTACAATTTATTAAACTTAAATTAATTTAGATCTACCTAAATTTATTAAATATTTTATTCAATAACCCTATAAGTTATATATTTATTCCTACTAATATGTGATGTACACAAAGATTTTATGTCCTGCACCCAATATAAAAATGTGCATTTAGTTAGGGATTTAATTGTTAACTGCGAGGACAAAATTTAAATATCATAAAATCCAACGATACATCATATTATCAAAGTAGCAACGTTATTAATTATTTAGACCTAATTTAAATAAAAGTACAAATTGGGTAATAGGTTTATCTATGAATAAATTGTAAAGTATCTATAAAGGTATATACTATGTTATTACTAATTAACTATCAAGTATAAATAATATATATTATTATGTACTCAGGTCGGTCCTTGTGCAGTAAGCCGCTTTATTATTATATGATTACAAAAAAAATAACTTTTTCTCGTAAAATATGCATAGAAATTGTATTACAATAACAAATAAACAGGTATTAGGTAGTGTATTATACCTATATTATCTTTTGAATGTACTTTATTACGGCGTGTAAATACGATAATAGTATAATACAATATTAAGCTATAGCCATCGAGATGGATTCGAATATCTATAATATATTCTATTCTATATCGGAACTTCTACTTTACCGGACATCCTATTTTTGGCCATTTTTATTGGGGGAACAAAGTCTTAGACATAAGTCATACGTCTTAGTACCTAAGGAAATGTATAATATTAGTCAAATGTCAACAAATTAAGTTATTTTCAAGTTGAATTCATCAAATTTTATTCATTTTCTGTAAATATTGAAAAATGTATTATGTTCAAACTTTATGGTCAAGTCGGAACAGGTTAACATTATCTGACTAACGCATGGCTATTATAGTTAAATTAGTTAGAATACTAGGTAGTTATTAAATATTTCACTGGCTTAGGGGGAGACAAAAACAATTTTGAAATTGAAAATTAAGAGATATATATAATTGTACCTATACGAGTTAAAAAATAAAACCTTTATTGGGGGTAAAAAAGTTACATTTGCGGTCCATGGGTTTGATTCATATTACTGGGCTATAAAAAACTGATATTGTAATAATTCTTATTATGTGGTTGATATGTTCATCTAATGGTATGAGTGGTAACAATTTTACCCTCACTCCCACAGACATTTTTGTTGGAACCGAACTATTATGTATACATTCGAAATTCGAATACATATGTAGGTACAATGTGCGTATTTTATTTATGACTACCCTAATTCCCTACCGATAAAGTCTGTGCACACTTGTTTTTTAGATACTACAAATTCTGGACCACCCAGTATTTATTATATACATAATATAGCATATACACACAAGTATATACCTACTATATAAGTACAATAACATGTGGTTCTAATTTCTAAATCTAATAATAACATTTCTGGAATCATTTATAACTATGGGTTGTTAAAATAAATATTTTTGTGATAATCAAAATGTCATGTTTAATTATTATTCTATTCATCAATGAACCGCTAAATCTATTTTCTCGAAGCATGTACTATGCCCAGCAGCACTAATTTTACAAGCATGAAATTACGCGGAACTGGGATTATCGAGTAATAATAATATTATAGAGACAGAAATAATACTGATTCAATTATTAAATACCTATGTCATTCATAATTTTAGTAAGTTTAACCGACATTCTAAATCCTTGGTAGAAATAAATGATTGATATAAGATTTGTTTTTAGGTGGATTAATTAATTTTTTTCTCTTCAAAACTCATATGGATTTATCCATTTTAATCTTTTGAACAAGTATTGCCATATTATGCTGTCATAATAAATAACAATTCACTACAAAAACATTTTTCGCAGTTTTAATGTGATAACTAAAATAATAGTATTAATATTGCACCGTGTACCTCTGTATCCATTTGTGAAATGATAATAAAATGCATTTCACAGTTCACAGTCACACCTTACACTATTATAGTGGATATCAGAATACTTAATATTATCGAACCACAACCAATTTTTGATTTCCTCACTTATATAATCGGTTTTTTCGTGATTAATTGAAAATAAATGTAAATAATCCGAATATTTGTGAAATAAAAAACCCTGCCACATTGTCATAACAACTCCATAAAAATTAAACTAACTTTCATTTTATTTATCCAACAGTTTCTTGTTAATTGGTATATTCCAAAGTTTCATTTTCAAATTCATAAAAAAAAAAGTTTACAGTGGTTGCAAATTTAACAATGCCCGTAATAATTACTATTTAATATGTAATTTATAGCTATCGTGGATTATTATGTAGGTATACCTACTATTATAATATTACTTACATTATAATACATTGTACTTAATATCGCCTGGCCACGTCATATGACATTATCATCAACCGACATGACTACTATATTAATAATAAAAATAAGTAGGTACGTGCTCAATTGCTCAAATGCCAGAGTAACCACCTCTCAATCAGGTACCCATTAGTTTCTATTGAATTAAAATTGTGCATAGTGTTTACTGTTTAGTTCATATTTCAAACATTCAACTTCCGAAATACCTCAACACTCAACAGCCTAAATAGGTATCTACTGTCGTACTGATAAGTGATTTAAAATACCTATTTAAATATTATAATATTCATACTTAGAAGTATATATAATATTATATGAAATGTCTGTATCAGCCTGTTGACTATTATTGAAAAAATAAACCAATTATTATAACTATATTAATATTCTTTAAACAATATTTTACCTATTGCGTGAACTACAGAATGTAGATCAGTGTTTCTCAACCTTTTTACTGTGGCGACCACCTTTTTGAATTTAATTTTTTTAGCAAACCCCCTACATATATTTTTTTTTAAATACTCGCATAAAATATAGATTATTATTAATAATCAACACTAAAATTACTGTGCATTGTACACAACATAAAAAAGGTGGGTAAGTGGATGTCGCTCTGCTGTACAGTAGGTTACAAGTGGGTCCTGTATACTGGATGGTATTAAATTTGAATTCAATGATATAATATCATTGTATAAGAAAAACGATTCTGAGCGGAGACGGTATGTCAGTCTAGGTATAAGACATATTATATACTTATCTAAGGTGTTAAAAAAAATAATTGACCTGAAGTAGGTACCTATAATAAATTCCAAATTAATCATATCACAATATCCATTAGGTAACGCGTCATACATCAACAACAAACCGTGGTACTAATATCATAGATATATAATAGTATACTTTAGAAGTTTCAAGTACCCACGAATAATATTATACAATCACAACAAAACAACTAAAATAGTTATTCCAGGTTTTCTAATATGTAATTTCGTCCAAATTTGAGCTTAAAATTACTATAAAAATAATCTGTGCTTATGTATTTTTTAGATTTTTTGGTAACAGAATTAACTACTTACGTGGAATCTTGTTTTAAATTTTCAATCCTTAGATATAAAAGTTGAACATTCTATAGATTTTTAACTACGAAATAATTATTCAATTTTAAATTTGATAAATTTTGTCAAAATTCGATCTTTAAATGCTTATAAAAAAAAACTGTGACTAAGGATTTTTAATATTTTTCAACTGCTATTGTAACAATACATCAGGACAATTGTATTAAATTTTTACACTTTTTGGCCCAACAGATAAAACTTTATAGATATTTATAGAAAAAAAAACTAAAAAAATTGAAAACTTAAAATGTCCGTAAACAGCTCAAAAAGAGTCAAATTATTTTCAAAATCGTATTGTATATATAAAATGCTATTATAAACATTAAGTGAAATTTTCAAGTTTCTACAGTCATTCGTTTTTTAATTACAACAAAATAAGAAAATCGTTATGTAAGAAATCGAGTGAATATCAAATGTTGTAATTGTAAAAATATGAATTTCAAACGCTCATAAAAATTTAATTTGAGTTTCTTATAAACATTTTTTTTGTTGATAAAGGTAGATTATCTTATAAGGAATCTTGTATTACATATTAAAATCTTAGTTCTAAAAAGAAAATTTTTTACGAATTATAAACTCAAAATAATTAGGTAATTTTCGTGATTTTTCCATATTTTGTCAATTTTTGAACTTTAAATGCTAATAAAAAAAAACTGTGACTAAGGATTTTTAATATTTTTCAAATTTCATTGTAACAATATAGTAGGAGCCTTGTATTAAATTTTCAAATATTTTTACTCAACAAATAAAGTTTTATTGACATTCATAGAAAAAAAACTGATTAAATTGGAAACTGAAATTGTCGGTAAACAGCTCAAAACAAATCAAAATATTTTGAAAAATGTATCATGTATAGAAAATGGAAATATAAACAACCAGTGAAAATTTCATGTATCTACAGTCATTCGTTTTAAAGTTACACCAAAAACCAAAATAAATTTTCTGAAAAACAGATTTTGCGTAAAAATTCCCGTTTTTCCTTAATTTTTCTTTTGTTTTTCACGGCACTTTTGAAAACTATTGGAAATTTCAAATTTTTGCCTCCCGAATGCACCAACTAGATTCACTTTCCCATCAAACAAGATACTGTTGAAGAAAATCGAAGCAGTTTTACTGCCCCAAACCGTGATGACAGACACAAAAATAAAAAATAAATAAAAAAACACACATCATTGTAAAATCAATACATTCATCGTTCCACTCAGAATCTAATACATATAATACATATAGTTTTAATTCGTATGCTACCCTAAATAATAAATTGGCGACCCCCAGGTTGAGAAACACTGATGTAGATTATTATATGAGGCTTTACTATGAATCATGGTATTGTATTTAGTAAAATACTAAGCTTGTAATAATTACGATGTATTTATTATTTAAAGAATCAAAAATGATTTATATTTATAAATAATAAATCAAACAAACAAAATATATTATATTTAAAGTGCAAGATTTAGTATACCGTTAGGCAATTTGTATTCTTAACAGTAATGTTGGTAGTATTCAAGGGGTATTCCTTGTGTAAGTATAATACACAATAGTTTTAAGCGAAAATAATCTATTATTGTATCGAATTGACAGAAAATTAAATTTGTTTTGTAATATTTTGTAAAAGTAACAAAAAAATATTTTTCTCGTCTTAAAAATGTATAAATTTAGGTTTGCACTGGAAAGTTAGTCCGATAATAGAATATATTATCATAGGCTAATTCACTGAGAATATTTATAATTTATGTTATAGTTTTTATACTTGGTCAAAATATAATTGTAATATAAAATATTAAACTGTTTAATTTTATACTTATGTGTTATAAACTACTGCTTTCCAAAATATTAAAATAAATTACGTTAGATATGTGATATGGCACGGATAAGACCTACATAATGTAAGAGAACATAATATTATACTCGAAAATAATGAACAATATTGTCAGTTTACATTGAAATCATACGCCTTTTAGTTTGATCTGTACGTTTGGTACGTATAATACGGAAATATGGAATGTTAATGCACATCAAACATATATTATACGGACATACAATGTTAAATATTATATACCTAGTTATAAATAATCCGAATGCACGTTTATAGGTAATATATTTTTTACTTTTATATATCGTAATAGATAATAGATAATATATTATGTAAAATAGCAAAAATATAATGGCTGAGCCATAATATACTTTTTTAATTACAAATTGGATTAGGTATATATACTTGTTGGTATAGGTACCCACATACAAAATATGTTATGGTATGTATATTATACCTAATATATCGGTTATTATTACTACTATTAAATACTTGATACTTCTTAATACTATTTAGTTTTATATTATTATTTATTCAATTATATATAATATATTAATATGTATATACATTATAAATTATACATTATATTATAATATGTATTATGTCAACATTGTATTTTTATGATTTTATCTATATTGCAATTAATATTAAATATTTGAATAGGAAATATTTTAATTTTGGTAGTAATATTTGAGCCTTTGAATGATCCAAATGTGACCTCAATTTGGCTTTACTATGTTAAATGATCCAAGTTCCCGGCGGTTATTGCCACGTAGAAACACGTAATGATCCAGATGACACTTCCTGGTCGGTGAACTGTTTCCCAGGTCGATCCCATAAACTATTTTCATTGCTTGCATCCGTCTAGAATCAATGATCTAGTCCCTAGATCAACAAAAGACTTTAAGGAGCATACGAAATAGTTTGCAATTGTGCCTACATATTTAAATTAAATAAAAATACAATTAGTTAAATACCAAGAATTCATGGTTGGTTAATAAATTGTTATTTAAGAAGTTGAAATAAAATATATAAACAACTAATTTTTTAATAACAAGGACGGAAAAAAAACCATTTGCGTTTTATATATAGCTAGGTAGGTACTTATAAAGAAGGTATCTATATAATATACTGTAGGGAGCAGTACAATGCATTTTTATATTATTAATCTAAAATAAACAGTATAAAGATATTATTTGAACATTTTTTTTTTTAATTGAAAACTTCTGTAGGTATAAGGTAAATTTTAAAATAAATATAATATACTATAAAGTGTCTACTGTTTGATAATTAATAATAGTTATAATGATAAACTTCCTATATAGATGAATTTAGAATATTTTATATTACGATACTAATTTATTTTGGGCATTGGGAAATTAAATATTTTACGGAATAGATTCAAGTTTTTTCTTTGATTTTATAGTACATTTTGAGAAACAAATAATTTAAATAAAACAATTTTTATTAGTTTAAGCAAATATACTTAATGCGTATCATAAGTAAAATAAATAAATAAATAGAAATTTTATCATTGTATTATGAAAATATGTCATAGCAAGAAAATCTGAGCAAATTAAAGAAAAATAATAGCAGGTAACAAATATATTTTGAACACCTTCCAGTTTCAAATTATTTCGACTGAACTTAGCGTGGGCTTACATGACAAATTGTATTTTCATCGAAGACTTTTGTTAATTGTTGATGCGTAATAACTAATAAATAATAATCGAGAAAATCAAAACGACGTTTTTATCAAATGATGAAAATAATATTTTTTTAAAAGTTCACACTTAGCTGTATATTCTTTTTCTATCCATTAACAATATTTATAAAGGTAGTTCTAAGAATATCTGTTAAACGAAAATTTTTTTCCTTGGAGAGGATTTATTGACACGTGCACAAAAAAGGGGGAAAATTCAGCATATCCCAGAAAGTCAAATATAGAAAAAGATTTGTTCAGTGTTTTGTTAAATAACAACTAATAATTTCTATACTAGTTCTATAAGTTTGATACTATGATGAGATATAATAAAATATAAACAACAGGTATATAATATTATATTTTGATTGAGTCCTCAATTATTTGTTTGAAAAATGTCATAATTGGTTGTTAAAATTGATGTTTTGTCTTCAGTTCTTTAAAATAACTTTTTTTTATAAGTTATATATGTATTATTTATTTATTATTATTATTATAACCTACTATAATGTTTGATACCAATATAGATGTTACTATTTTTAATTAATGTTAAAATATATTCATAATTTATCATTAAAATTGTAAAACTTTTTAACACGTAGTTTATAATAAAAAAAAAAATAATATTATTTTCATTAATTGTGACCTACCTACAATGTTTGCACAGTACAACAAAACATATTGTTCGAATTAAATTTGAAAAATTACGTTACCTAAGTTTAATATTTCCAAACTAAAACATAATACCTATAAATATATATAATATTATTTATATTACCTACTAAAATCATTTACTAAGCTAATAAAATGTTAATCGTGTTTGTTAACATAATATAATTCACTTTAAATAGTAACTACATTAGTTAATTACATTTTTTAAATTAATCTATTATACGTTACATTTAAATTTGATATGTTTGCGAATGTGAGTGTATGATTACTATACGATTAATAATATGTATATAGTATACTGTAAATAGGCAATAAATAGCAGCGTAAGCAGATAGCAATATTATTATGAACTACATAATAATATTATGTAGTCCGCCTTAACTTTCCTGATCGAGACACGAGGCCGCACTACAACCGGCGTGATTCATTAATGGTAGGTATATATAATAATATATTAGAAGAATATGTATAGTATTGTATACACAATAGGAGTTGGGAGAGGTAATTTGGGCTGTGGCATTTTGATAGTTATATTATATGATAAGAAACTGGCATCTCACTCTTTGACATAATGTAAGAAATTATAATAATTACCAATACTGACGTTCAAATTTAAAAGTATAACAATTACTTTCAGATAAGAGTAAATAAGTATAAAATATAGACTGTAGGTAATATACTACGTATAGTAATATTCCAGGTTGTATAAATTTTAATCATTTAATATTTTATGAATCAATAGTGAGATATTAATTAAATATGGTCTCTTGAACATGTTTTAGTGACCCAATGGTTCAATCTTTAAATTGTAGTAAATCATTAAATTAAATATATTTTATGCAAACTGGCATAATAGTAGGTATATGCCCTATGCCGTATTAACATAGTATAATATATAAAATACGTATAAAAGACGTACTTAACTTCTATACAACATTACTATGTAACTACACATGTACTTAAACTTCATACACTTCATACATTGTACAGATATTTTTACATTTTTTACAACATATATGTACAGTTTAAGATATATAGATTTTGAGCAGTAATTGTACAATATCTCATTGATGTAAAATAGACGTTAAAATGAGAAATCACATTTGAGACTTCAAAATAACCATCTCTGAGATGTGTTGTTGATCGAATGCACAGTGAGTAGGTACAAGGTAGTAGGTATACTATATACATATCGATATATGTTTTTTGTCGATTGCATCATTTATAACTTGAACATACACATAGTTAAGTACTCTTTTTCCAAATTAATTTCTCAACTTGACCGTTGCAGGTTGCTTGCATAAATTATTTGTAAGGGGCAAACGCAACAAATTGATTATTTAACACCAGCTACACAGTTGGTAATAAATTATTGGATTGATGAATAATTATGATTTTGAAGTGATGTGATTATTTTCTATTGCAGTAGGAAAAAGGAATTCGATCCCCATTTGTTTGGAAATCCGTAGTAACATTTAAGTTAAAATTCATAGGTACATTTGTTTATGGAACATTCAAAGATTCTGAACTTGGCCGTTGGTTGCTTTCATAAATTATTTGTAAGGGGCAAACTGCTAAAAAATTATTATTTAAAAACAGCCTCAAAGTTAGTAACAAATTATTGAATTGATGAATGATTATGAATTTGAAGTGATGTGAATATTTTCTATTGCAGGAAGAAGATAGTATTTGGAAAAGGGAATTAAAGTGCTATTTTTCGTCAATTCACATTAACATTTAAGTTAAAACGCATACATTAATTGTTTACGAAAAATTCAAAGATTTAAGAAATCAAATTGATATTTATTTAATTTGATTGTAGGAACATGATATGCCATTAACCGTATAATAATTTTTGGTTTTCATTATATACTAATACTATAATATTATTCTAATCCTAATTAATTTGATGAAGAAAAACTAGAAGTTGTTGTTATATTAACTGACCTAATAATTTTGGATTCCTACTTCGTTTGGAATATATATATATATAATATGGATACACATTACTTAAATATGTGTGCAACAGATGATTGTAAAAAATAATAAATATCAAACTTTTAAAAATTAAGTGGTATAGTTCACGCCTTTTAATTTCTAATGAAAATAAATCATCTTTAATTAAACATTTAATATGATTTACAAGTTTATGAATCACGATTTTATGAAAAGTTTTGTTATACGATGACTTAATGTCTTAATATACGTCTTATTCAAAAATAACTAATGCCCATAATAATGGTACCTATACCATTTCAATTGTATGTAACTAATGAATTGATAATTTAAATAAAAATTATACAATACTCACGATATCTTTATAGTTGATGATAAAAAAGCAGTTATAAAAAAAAAAAATACAATTTAAAACGAATTAGTCAGTAACGTTCATCTCTTCGTCATCTCAAAATCAAGAAAAACGACTTGGGTATTTCAAAATAAATTGAATCAACGTTGAAATGATTTACATTTGTTAAATAATTAATAAACTGTTCACAGAAGAGTTTAATCAAAAATTGTGAATTAAAAAAAAAATAATATATAATATTTATTTATGTTTATCTATATTATTTTAACTATTGATCTAACTATTTTTAGTTATTTAAATGGCTTATTATAAATTATAGTAATTAAAGTTATTTACATAATATAACCACGCAACTTTTCACTGTTTACCATCTTCCTTAGGCCAAGTATTATATTTGTAGAAACCTGCACATGACATCACTAAAATGTATGCTGTATAGACTAATTATTACGACACCCTAACCCTATGCCCTATGGCCAATCCTTACCAGTTCACCAACATTTAAGAGGGGCCGTGGTATTTCTCTTAGTTGTCAGCACGTCAGTAAAGCTACGCATATAGATTGTGGTTGAATAATCTGCAGGGATTACCACTAATTAAGTACATAGATATCGCATATAGTTTAAGGATTTTAAATAACTATATACTATATTATGTATGTAGATATATTTAAAAAATTAATATTATATGTGTTATGTGACAACATGGATCATTTTTTGGAAAATAGAATGTAATTTTAAATTTAGTATTATCGTATACATAGTTAATTTCATTATCAGGACAAACATTATTAGGTAATGAAATATGAATATATTATAATAACTTTAAGTCACCGGCTAATATTATTGTTATTATAGATATTATTTGACAATTTTACATAATCCAAAAATGTAAAAATTACCGGTCAAGTATACTCAAGTCACAAACTTTTAACTTTCTTTTTATCTGAAATGACGAGTTATAAATATGTTATTAAAAAAATAAACAAAAACATTTCAATCCACTGTTTTTTTTAATCAGATTTACCATTTACAAAACACTTTACTGTATTAAAGCCTGAAACTATATATAAGATCGTAGAACAGTTTTGTATTAGGTATTAATAAGTAAGCAGTTCATTTTTTAGAAGTTTCCACCTATGATAAATAATACAATAAATTGCTATAATACTAACGTTGTATTGTATAGCCTATTAATGTTTACCTATTTAATATGTCGTGCAACTGCCAATGCACACAATGAATAATATTGTAGAATAATAATATGTATAAATCATTCAATTCTTTCATTTATAGTAATGAATTGCTTTAATTTCCAAATCTTACTAACGTATATTAGGTATACATATTACGAGTTATGACAGCTGTGTAATTATAGTAAAAGTATAAATATTAGTTATAACTTAATAAGGATTTATAAGACATTAGAGTCCATTAGAGTCATATAGATACTCGTATATCCGTAACGGATATTCATTTAAAACGTTTCTCCTGATATAAACTCCACGTAGGTGCCTCATCGGTCATTATTATTTATCATGATAAGAATGACAGTGAAAACGAGAATTTATAAATATTTTTATTTTAAAAATTGTCAATGTAGGTAGATATCAATAGGTACATTATACATGTTATATGTATATTATATCATATTCAAATAAAAATTTAGGATAAAAATGTATTTCAGTGAAAGAAACTGTATAAACTATATGCTTATATATTAATTGTAAATGTATACCTATATAATTGCCTTTATATGTTATTATATCAAAATTAGGTATAAATGTCGGTTAGGTTAGTATATATTATCAAACTAATATGCAACTTATATCTACATCATTTATATTTAATAATAACGTTCTTAATTTATTATTCTATTTAATAGAATATTAGAATAGTATCTACCTATAATAATAATATTATGTATTGTTTTAATTTTTAATATTATAAAACGTATAATTGTATAGACATTTTTAAAATTCTATATAAATATTAAAATACTTATTAATAACTAGATAAAAATAAATAATTATAATTATAAGACAGTAAGACGAATAATCATAGTCCAAAGAATAAAATTACTGAAGTGATTCAGTAAACACAACAGTAATAATAAATATAATATGTTATCAATTATCATGTAACAACACATAGAATACGACCTAAATTCAAATAGTATTCCTATTCCATTAATTCGAGCCTTGTGTGCATAGCAAATTAGTAAAAAAATGTCTATAATCCCTACAAAAATAATCCTAGAACGACCGAGAATGAAGTTCTAGGAGTCACGAACATTGTATTTATGATTCACTGATTCAAAACGACTTTAACTCTTTAACTCAGTTCAGATTTATACAAATCAGTAATCACTGGCTCAACATTGAACTTATATCAATATTACTTATAACCATATAACCATGATTGGTGATGAACAACTCTTTTTGTTTTAAGAATAAAAATAATGTTGTCAATTGTAACACTAAATAAGAAAAAACGAAACAAAAAATAATATTAAACTATGATCAATACCTAACTATTTTATTATTATGATATTATATTATTGTACATTTTTTTGAGATACACGCATACCAATATATTATAATAATATGTTGAAAACTAGAATTATCACTCTGATTGGTTACCTTTGTGACGAATTCATGATATTCAATAATTATTGAATAAAGTATAAATTCATATACATTTTTATGATAGTTTATCGTAGTAACATTACGTAATTACATTTTTTTAAGATTTATAATTTCATAAACGAGGCATAATGATCATAGTATAAATTTATATTAAATTATATAAATGTTTTGTATAGTGTATACGTGAAATTTGATATTTCGGTTGTACCTATTTCAGTGGTTGTCAAATATTCGTAAGTCACTAGCACATAGATACTATACACGTTCTACAGGTCTGTTTGTTCGATTGTCGGTCTTCAAGTGCATACAGCATACGTGCATTATTACATTGTAACTATGCTAACTATTATTAATTATTATTATATTATACTCTGTACGTCTATACACAGTGTTGTAAAATTGTAAAGCATATATGATATATATATTACGTATACGTAAAATCTTTTTTTTTAAATATTACTAAAATACTTTTTATAAGTATTTCAAATATTTTTAAATACCCACAAAAAAAAAAAAATCGATTTCCTTAGTATTAAGATTACCGCAAAAAAAAAAAATTGGTAATTAACTAATCAGCGTATAGGTACGGCATAACTTAATTTAAATTTTAACTTCTTCATGGAGTAATTAATCAAAAAAAAAAATTATTGAGTTTCTTAGATAAATCTAACAGATTTTTGGAGGTGATATGAGATTTAAATCAATACATTGGTACAATAAAATTATCTCTCCGCTCAGAATTTAAATTGTATATTATACCAATTAGATATACCCCAAAGCAAATTTATAAATTATAATTATGCCACAGAAATAATGTGATTGGAAAATTATTATAATTTCACACTTTTAATTAGGTATACGTGACGTAAATAATAACCAGAACTGATATTATATGTTTGATAATATAGACGACTACATGAGTATCGGAAAATAAAACAAACGAAATAAACCACCAGAAAATGAAAATCCAACTATTGAATACTAGTAAGTATTCGTTGTAAAAAAAAAAAACTATTTAAAATACCAACTAAATACTTGATATTGAAAAGTATTGAATAGGCATAGGAATTTCTAGTAATTATTACTCAAATATTATACTTTACAACAGCACGTATACCTACACTATTATATAATAACCATGTTATAATTTTGCAGCGACACGTATGTGAAAAGGTTGGCTGCTGATGCAGTGCTGCGTATACAGTTTAAAAGGTGGCACATATTGGTACGGATAATAATAGTACCCGACAATAACGTTTGATATGTTAATCAGTGCGATCGCTGCTGTACAGTCGAAAAACGTGTGCTATTCAACTTAGATTCGGCCGTCTGCGACTGTCGAGGCAGCACATAAAAATATAAACTAAAACTAAAACGCCCGTGTGATGGCTATGCGTTATGATAATATTATTATAATAATAATAATCATATACTCGTTGTGAGTTGTAAAATACTATCTACCCACCTATAAGGCGCATAATACGATTCTCTGCTCGATTGGCCTAAAAAACGCGTTTTTATATAATAGTTGCACTATAGTTGTAGCCGGTATGTCCGCGGTAATTATATACGCGAGCGGTAGGAGACATTAGTTGGAAATTAATAAATATGTGCATATTATTATAATATTATAAGATGCTTCTCAGCTTCCAACGGCGAGAGAGTATTAACAACGTATTTATAGACAGATATTATAATATTAATATATTATACGATTCTATAGAGTTTAAGTATCGATTGGACGCGTACAACGCGAAGGGCAGACAGGTAGGCAGGTCGTCTATAGGTCTGTCTGTGGTCCTGCTTTATCGAACGCGGAAACCATATAACTACTTATGGACTACGGTCCATAACGACGGTATATCATTATAATACCGGCCACACAACCGCCGGTGACATAGCCCAGGCAGCCGCGGCGTACTCGTTGTACTTTCCCCGACGTCTTTTCGCCATTTCGCCACGCCGAACACACGCGTAATCTGTATCGTCGCCGTCGTCGTCGTTATTTTATATCATCGTCGTTATTGTTATTGTTGTTGTTATTATTATTCTTGTATATTGGGTACAATACGCGACGTATACGCGCATTTCGATAAATTACTCGGTTTGGCCACCGACGTTTGCACCATTGTTAAAACGTCTTGTGCGCGAACGCGCGCTCCACGGGGTGGCGGCCGTCGACGGTCGGGACAGAACAGTGGGCGGGCGGACGGCGCGGGGACCACCAAACCAAAACGTCTCGGGCCAACGACCGCGGTCGCGCGGTAGCACGTGTGCGCCCGCGCTCGCCTTTACCGTGTGTGCGCGACGCGGCGGCCGAAACGACCGACCGGCTCCTCCGCCGATTCTGAGTGCCGCACTCCCCCCGCAACCCGTGCATCGGTATGTTTGCGCGGCGGGCGGTGCGTCATTCAACGACTGGCCCGGACGCCCGACAGGCCGACCGACCGACGACAGACCGACAGACCGACCGACCGTCCGACCGTACGACCGGACTAGCCCGTCCCTGGTGCACTCTCGTCTCTCGGCTCGCCGCCATGCCACCTCGCTGCGCACGATGTGGGCGTACCGGACGGGGTGGTTGGACGAAATGCGCACCACCACCACCACCACCACGGAGAAGACACTAATCACCATCTTCGTCGCCGGTCGTCCCACATGATAATGTACCTAATATACGTTATTACTTTATTACTGAGTTACTACTTATTACTAATATTATATTATTGTTACAGTATTGTTATTTAATGTACACGTGTGCTGTTATTGCCACTGCAACCGAACTCGAGTACGGAAAAAAATATTAATAATAATAATAGTAACTTTTATTTCAAGTTATATTATGTGAGAACAAGCTTCGTACAATGACAACGATACGTATATTATATTATTATTATTTTAATATATTAATATGTATAATAATATGTGGATAATATTAGATTTGATTAGAATATTATATTATACACAGCATATAATGTGACGTATAACACACATGATCAATGTGTGGTGTTACATGTACACGATGTTATTTATGCTTGCGTGTGTGTTATTTTTTCAACATCCCATTTATTACGGCCGACGGTCCATCGTCTGTTCTTTTTATTTTTATCGCCATCTAAAATAACGAAATAATTTCGACCACGCGTTATTACAATATTATATATATACATATAAAAAATATAAATGTGTGTTATATTAACGTGTGTGAATTTGTATAATATTATTCCACTTCCACACAGACCCCACTGCAGTTTCCACCATATCCACCCGCCAATCAACGCCGCGCCCAGATAAAGAAAACTCTTCTTAGCTGGAGCCTCCGGTATTTCAGTATCGCGTTTCTGGCTATTTATTATCTCGTCCTAATACTAATATTAGTAGGCACTATATGAAGCAGTATAATATTATATTCAATTTAAATATCATACCTAACCCGTTTATCAAATTTCGTCTTTCGATATAATGTTATAAGCACACTGCGCAGCACGTGTGAACGAATATCATTTTCGAAATATTAAATTATGATCATGATAAAATAAAATATGTGTTCAAGTGCCTATATAATATTATATCTTTCTATATATGTTCTATAATATTATGGTTTTATACGAACACGCATTTTTCCGATACCTAATAAACCTATGTAGGTACGTTTACTCAAATAAGTGGGTATTCAATACAAAAGTTTCAAAGCTTAGTACAACCTGTTTTTCTTTATTGAACTTAACTTAAATTTAAGGGGAACTCGCTCAATTGTGTAATAGGTTTTGAGAATACACCTTGTTATTGAGTATAGTTCTGCAGCACTGTAATGGATGTGTTAAATTTGAATTCAATATGATAAATGATTGAACAATACAGGTTCAATAATAAATTATTTAATAGTCATCTGAAACCGTCTTCGTTTGTCAGTTTTTATTTCTAACGATTGTATTATTTTATATAACATGTACCTATATTTATTTATATAACTTATACAAAAATTAATTTTTTATTTGTAATATGGTTGGTCAGACTAATTTTTACTGAATACATCGAATATTTTATTAAAAGATTATTGTTACAATATTGACCTATAAGTCAATACCAAATTATTGATGTACCTACTTACAGTAGATTCTGTGGTAGATAATTTGGGCTGCTCGAATAAATTTGTGCCGCTAGCTTATAAATATTTTATTGTTAGCCCGAAATTGAGCTGAATTTTCTATTTTCCCGGGGCCAATTTTTATTCCCCGTCCATCCCTGGATCCTGCAGAATCTTGTATAAGCAAAAATAAAATTCGAGTAAAATAAATAAAATATTATAAAATATTACAACTCAATTATCTGAATATTTTTTACAAATTAAAATACACATTTCGAGATGTTATAACTATATACTATAATTAGGTACCCATACCCCTTTAGTCTATTAGCCTCACAGTAATTTAAATCATCATTTTTTACAAAACACATTTAAATATTTAGGTATTACAATGCTTTTCAGTTTTTTGTCTTTTTAGATAGTTCTAATTTTAATGACTTAAGTACTGAGAAACTATAATATGCAGCTACCCAACATTTTACTACAGGGTGAGAAAGAGGTTGATACAAATAATGAACAGTGAATATCAAGGAACAGATAAGACTTTTTTTCAAGAATTAAAGCGCAGTAGAAAATATTTTACGTAACCGGGAAAACATATATTTGCGAAAATCAATTTTATTTATGATTATGTCATGGGTACAAAATACTACAAATATATAATGACATAACTAGTAGTTTGTCTTTCCGTTTATCATTTGATACATTTAATAGCTATACATGTATCATAGTAAAAATAAAAAAAATAACTCAATATATTTTACAAAAGATAATTGCCAATAAAATGAGAAAAAAATAATACCGGTGTACTTATATAATATTATTTATTATTTATTAATAGCTAAAATGTTAGCGGGGCCTGATTTAATAAAATGAGGGTCAAGTGTACATTTTTTTCTGGGGTCCCCAAGTCAAAAAAATGTTCTTGAAAAAATCTACATAGAGGGGGGGGGGGAACGTTGATAGTAAAAAAAAAAAATATTTGCAAGGGTTAAAGTTAAATACCTATCTCAAAACTCATAAAATATTTGTACATTATTTCATGTACTATAAATACTGTTTAGTTACTTGGTCTAGTAAATTAAGGACAATGAAAAGATAATACTAATTAAATAACATATAACAAAATTATAATATTATGTATATTAAAATATTAAAAATACTTAAGGATTTCATTATATGAATTTAAATTAAAATAATTAATTTTCAACTTTCCATGAAATTATAAAAATGGTAAATAACTTATTAATTAATAATTTATTTTATATAACTAAAATGAAATAAAAAATGATCAATTTCTATCATTTCTATTTTTATAACATTTTATCATAAAAAAGTTTAAAAATTACAAAGACAATTACAAAAACTGACAATTTAATGATATAAATATACTGAACTCTGAACATTGACAGTTGGTATTACATTTTACAAAATAAATTTTTGTGGAATTAATTTTAAAAAACAATTTTCTACAACTTACGGAGACCGGGGGCCTTCAGCACTATTCCTTCAGCGATTTATTTCCCAACTGTGTAGGGTCTATACGAAGAATAAAATAAACAGATGGAGAGAGGAAAAATAATTTAATTTTTCCAAATTTCAGTGGAAGATTGAGAAATAACCATTTATCATAGCGTATTATTACCCTAAATAATATTACGTTTTTACTCAGCCCTGATCCCATTACCCCGTTCTGCAAATGTAGGTATAATATAAACTGATTATATTATGAACATCGACATTTGACATGAAATATTATTTCTATTCAATACATAATATTATATATTCATCGTCGTAAATGTGCCATTATGTATTTATGTTAAATAAAAAATTGTCTTCATCTAGGTAGGTACATACAATCAGTAGGTCGTATCAATGCCAATCATGATTAGAAATTTAGAACGATGCAATAACGCACCATGTCTCTATAGACTATATATTCTTTACATGCCTGTATATTATTATTGTTGGGTGTATAAAAAACGATGACCAGCTGTTAATGGAGTATTATAAGGGTATCCCTTAGAAAAATGTGACGTTTCCCTTTGGTCCATTTATATCGATTTGTATCGAAATACTGATTGGTATCTGGAGATTGGAACGTTTTCAAATACAATATATTCTGGGGATTGTATTATATTTTTTTATTGAGTTTTAAAATGCAATGTACTATCTTTGACAACCGGATAATAAACATTGAAACATTATGTCATTATATGGTTTAAATCGATTTTTTTCACAATATTAAAATCGATTTATTATTGTGCATTAATTCAATATATATATGAACAGAAAAATTAGTTGATTTTAAATCAGATTAATTTTTTCTATAATTTATCACTGTGTTATCATGTTGGACAAATAATGATACAATTATTCATTCAGATTTGAAACATAATAATTGAGTAATAAAAAAAAAAACACTTAAACATGCAAAGTCGTGACTCGTGAGTAAAGTGCGAGTATAAGAAAATGCTCCCTAAACCATCAAAAGAAAAAGTTCTATGGATTAACTTTGTACTAAAATATTTCAAAAAGAGACGTTTAGATTACTGTAAAAACAATGATGTTTGAAGTGCATGAATTATCATTAAAAACTAGTAAATTAGGGAATAAAGTATAAAATGGTAGGTAGGTATAGCTACCCAAACTAAAAACAAACTTCTACTTTGTTCTATAATGTTCTTCATTTCTTTTTTTTTCGATTCTATTTATTATAATTATAATATACCTAATTAACTTAAAATTTTCAATAGGTAATGCAAAATATGTGTGTAAATATGAATCATGAATTTAAATCACGAATGCCGTATATTTTATTTCTGTGCTTAATCCCGCAGACAGTTAAATTAATCGAAAAACTGGGTTATTAATTTGAACATGAGACCTATAGATAATTGCAGGGCTTTAAATATATCTTTTGTGATAAAGGTTAGTGAACAGTGAACTGCGTGTTGTTAATGCCGGGTGTATTAATATTTAATATACCTACATATTATTATGTAATTGTTTTATCTTTTATACTTTTATATATTAGCCATTTTGGTACAGACGGTACACCTATAAATATAATATTACCTTACTGTTAGTATATTGTCTACTATATAACTACTCGTATATGTAAAATGATTGGTTTTATTTTTTATGAGGGTGTTTACTGTATAGGTATATATTTTTTAAATTATTCCATTATAATGTATTGGTAATTTAATCTAATAAAATACTCGAATAGTCGTTACACTATATTGTTTTTATTATTATAATGAATATTATAACACTATAATACTATTTTTATAATAATTGTGCAATCTTTGAATTAAATTAAACACGCCAAAATGGTTATCAATTTGGCAGTAAATTAGATTAAACAATACGATACGTATTCATTTCAATTATTATATATTTGTCTACTAACTTCTGTCAAAAATTAACTTGTAAAATATAATATATACTTAATTATATGCAAAAATTAAAAATAAGTGCATCATTTTTAAAGTCAATTTTATTAATTTTCGGGGTCATTAAAAATATAAATTTGTAATCTGTATTATCATTCATAAATAATCGTAATGCTTCATTTTAATTTTTTTTTGTTTTTTTAACCAGAGCACAATATATAAGTACTTGACATTTGAATGCACGTGTTTATAATAGTTATACACACTTATAATAATATGTGTGTAATACTGTAATGTATTATTGAGTAATATATGAGTAGTATACAACATATCCCATATAATCTCTAATCTGTTCCATGTATATGAGTAGGTATTCATAGGCTAGTAGGCAACACGCCAACACATAATTATTTAAAATTTTGATAATAACATATTTCAACAGTCTTATACATTTTTGTATCATGGTATTAAACTAGCTGAATGGGCGGCAGTGGTTCGTATTACTAGGTACCAATTCCTATTCGGCCGAACAACCAAAGTTAAAGTTACAACTGTTATAAAATCATTAAAATAAGAAAATTAAAAACTTTGATTGTTTTCTCTCCATATTTCGAATAAAATTAATTTATTATTAATATTACCTATTTAAACTCTGAGCTCTAATTATTGATTGAATTTAAAACAAATATTTAACTATATTTACTATGATAGTCTTATCTGTCGTCAGTTATACTTTAGATATTTTTGTCTTTCTATAATGCATCAATGCGCATATTGTAATTTAAGAAATTTAATTTAATTTAATTATCAGCGGACGCTATGCGCATTACAAATACCTAACTATAATGCAATAAAAAAAAAACCAGAATTTAATATTATGTACCTATATTCCCCTTTAACCTGTAACCATTAACCAAACAACTAACCCCAAATGCATTTGATCTATAAACATTATTTTTTTTTTTATAAAAAAAATGAAATATTGCAAAAAAAATACCATTATTAATTAGTAATCATACTAATTTAAAAATCCGAATGACACAGATTAATACATTTATATAATATACAGGTATTAAGTTCTATGGTGTATTGTTCTTATCATTTTATAACTATTTCCTTATACTAGAGCGTAACTCCGCACCAGACTAAATATTTTTTACCCAGAAAAATTCACTTTATTTTTAATCTTTCTGCATAGTAAATAATTAGAAAACAATAGTAAATATTGCTAACACAAAAACATTTTCACTTTTCAGTAAACAACTGTACCGCTCAGAATGTACCAACTACAAAGTCTACATCCAAATTAAAATAAAGTATTCAGTTTAATATGAAGCGATTAATAATTGTACTGAGATGCTAATTTCGCTTATGACTGATGACGAGAGAAGGAGGGGTTAATAATTTAAGTGAAATATAAAAAAAACTGATAATAATAATAATTTATTGTTATAAAGGTTGATGCAGGTTGTGTCTTTCAAACTATCTAAAGTAGTATATAGACGCAAATTATTGTAATCAACATTTTATTTGTAAATTACATTTTGAGGTTTTATGTAACTGGAAGAAATTAATTTCAAAGATTTCTATAGAACAGTCGCTCGTTATTGTATACAAATTCACTTATTGAGTTTACTATATTATGAATATATTATTACATAGGAATAATTAGGAATACCTACGTATATCACTAATATTAAATTTTTACTTTCTTTATGTGAATAAATGCATTGAAAAGTTAAATTGTTATTTGTTTGTCTCCAGGATAGAAGTTATAAACTTGTAAATTAAGTTTATTCAAATGCAGGTTGATTTCAATCAAAAATGTAATGAAAATATAAACTTATATTTAACTATACTTATAAAAACTATAGTTACAAATTACAATCAGTCATTTGGTATGTACTATTTAGCTAGATATTTTGTTAATATAGAATTTAACATTCGTTTTCTTGAGGGATAAAATCACTCAATACACTTTATATATGATCAAATAACCTTGCGGTATAATGTAGGTATTTATCATATTATATTCATATAAGATTATCATATATAGGTATATCCATCTGTGAAAATCACTAGGATTTAGTTGTGACAGAGGATATATTCTTGCAAAATCAAAACTAAAAATAATCTATTGGGGAGCTTATCTCCCCGCAGCCCTTCGTCACTTAAAATTAACAAAGCTCTTACTCTTATACAGCTCTTACGGAAAAAGTTAGCAATGAAGTACCTACTGGATACGTTTTAGTTGAAACTAACGAACAAAAGCGTAATATAATTAATAATTATTAATTACTGGCATCGCGGTGTACAGTATATTATACTACATCGACAGCCGACACGGGTATTTAAGATAAACAATATACGAGTAATCAGGTATTAACTATAATAATTAATAACTAAAAAGTGTCCAGATTTGGGTGGCATTTAACTGAAACCTTAATGCAAAATACAAAATTATTGTAATCATGATACTATTCATTTTGAAAATTACTAGGTATAGTCTATACGTGCGTTGGAATAAACTCGAACGAAAAATACTATACAAATATCCAATTTTTATTACATATTATTACTGTAGGTACCTACTTGTATAATATAAGTAGATATGTTAAACCTTTAACCTAATTTTATTTTATAGTACAATAAATTTATGTTATACATATTATACTGTATACAAAAATATAAGTTATAAATATGACTATTAACATCAAAGTCATATTTTATAAATTTCAATGTAAAAACATTAGATGGCATTTTAATAATATTATTAAATTACTGTATATATACCAATAACTCACGGCCATGACGATAAATAGGTATTAATGATTTTTGTGAAAACTTGGAAACTTGTCAAATACGTGACCTTCTATTTCTACCTTTTTATTCTACTCCACGCTTTGATACCGATGGATTCGGAAAGTTGTCACGTTAAAAACTGTTGTATATCGCACGCAATTTAGATAATTTTGAAGTTCAGTACATCAAACTGCATGCGTCTCAAAAATTAAAGATACAAACAATTGGTACATATTTCATAATACGAACCATGCAGATTCATCAGTACTTATGGATAATGATTTTAATAATTTCCGTGTAATGCGTGAATATCAGTATTATATATTACGTGCACTTTAATAATGTACATTAAAATAAAATAAATTCTGAGTTTTTATGACTAATTTGATTAATCAACTTCCTAATATGTTACGGATTACACAAAACGATTCGCACCCTTTCCATAATTATACCGTAGTCAGCTACAATAATATTATATAGTACCTAGTTACTACTGTAAGCCCAGGATCAGTGGCGTGCATAGGAACTATTTTCATTATGGGCCACTAGCATGACCACAACTATATATACATTTTTAGAGGGTCACGGGCAGTGCTCGACTTGGCAAAATTAAAGTAGGGGGACTCTGTTACTTTAAAAAAATGAGCGTCCCCATATCACTTATTAAATGTTACTGAGCCGTGGCCTTGCCAGAAAAGATGATGTTGAAAAAAATTGAAACGTTATTTTTCCTATCCCAAAAGGCGATGACAGACACAAATGAAAAAAAAAACATTGTAAAAAATAAAATACATTCATTTCTGCACTCAAAATCTAAAATTCTGATGTTTTCATAAAACAAGAATAGTGTTTCTTTTTTTTTCGTATTAAGAATCAAGAGTGTATTTTTATTTTTATTTATTTAAACGGAATAATGGGTCCCACTGAACATGTTAGGGCCTACATTATATATAGGTACAATGGTACATGTTATGGTAAAAGTACGAATACCGATGAAACCTAGGTTTTAACAGTAAATGACTGCTGTATGTCACAGGTTCCTATTGTGGGGATGGATTTTATATACTTATCAAACGTGATTTA
>NC_042493.1:75892581-75903689 GCF_005508785.2 Acyrthosiphon pisum
GACTTTCCCCGGAAAATAATGAATTTCTTGGTCCTAGTTATAACTTATAAGTACTTATTTAAAGTTTATAGTGAGCAGATAGATCATGTTGGTCCACTACCAAGATGTTCTTAATATAATAGGTATGTCTGTATATTTAAGCCATATATGGCCATATAGCCTATATAGGTATGTCCTAAAAATAATAATATTATACAGGTGGATTATTTTGTACCAGCCCTGGAGACATAATATGACATCCGCCCACTGTGCAACATACTAAACTTAATTATTTCAACTTACAATAATTTTTCATTATTATATCTTGGAAATGTCAAGAAATCATGGACCTGGTCAGTGCTCGACTTGGCAAAATTAAAGTAGGGGGACTCTGTTACTTTAAAAAAATGAGCGTCCCCATATCACTTATTAAATGTTACTGAGCCGTGGGGGCTATTATTACCCACTCTAAAAATCATATAAAAATATATTGTATATTTTTGTTACAACTTATAAAATATAATAACAAACTCAAAAGTAACTAAATAAAAACAATTCATTTTAACTACCTATTTATTTAAATAGTTCCATAATTTATCATAGGTTTGTTCTTTATTATCTTAAATAATAATATTTTAAAGGTAATTGATTAAATAATAATACAAAATATATAAATAATTATTAAATCTATGGTAAGAAAAATTATGATTTGATCACGTGCATTTTGATAAAAATGCAGAATGATGCAGCGTCCCGTGCGTGCCTCTTCAAAATGAGAGTAGGGGTACGCTAAAATTTCTGACAAATTAGTTGGGGTACTCCGTCCCCCTGCGTCCCCCCCCCAAGTCGAGCACTGGTCACGGGTAGTTATAATTATGACATAATATAGAGACAATACGTCAATACAAATAGAGATTGTGCTAATTTTATTTTATAAATATTCAATATATTTATTATTATATTTTATTACATTATAAATTATAATATAGGTAATATAGTTAATATTATGTACAATTTATTTTTATTTTTTTTAAAAAAATAACCGTAAATCTATATTTCATTGTATAGGTATTAAATTAAATTGTTGTCATCTGGTCATTAAAGCAAGTCTACTATTACAGTCTAAAATTTCCTTGTTGATTCCTCAAGAACATTTCTAGTCGACCTATAGTGTTGAAAAACTCCTTTCAACAGTTGCAGTGGTAACAGGTATGTTACACATTAGTTTCAATAGAACATGTATATAGTTGGAAATTAATCTTTGTTAGATATTTTTATCGCTTCACAAGAATTTTTTGGAATACTTTCAGAAGTGTTTAAACAAAATAATTTCCATTTACTACTCCTATCTGGAGCATCCTCAAGTATGCTATAACTCTCACCACCCGCCATCATTTAAAATTGGTCTATAAAAACACCGCAGTAGCGATATAACTCCTGTATTTTTTGTAAATATGTACATTGTTTATAAAGAAAGTAGGAAATTTTAAATATACCTACGCGGTGAAACATATTCTGTTATTCTTAAATACACGCACCTGTGTAAATTTCAATAATTAATGACTAAATGACCCTGCATCAGGATTTTAGTTTTCAGGAAAATAGTCATTAGGGAATACGAATTTGGGAAAATGTCCGGATATCCTATTTTAATAATAACTATACAGTTAATTAATTATATTATTATATATTTATATAAACTAGATAAATTATACCTAATACCTATAACCTATACAATATGATAAAGACAAGCTAAAAAAGTACTTGAAAATATTTGAGTACTTTCAAAAAGTATTTGTATTGGTAGGTACACAAATACTTTTGAAAATCAGTTGGTATATCTGTATCCTTATTTGAATATCTACTTTTAAAAAGTATCTTTTAAAAGTTTACAACAATAGCTAAATCCAAAAGAATATATTTACATAATTACATTATCTCAAACAATCAATATCTGTACTACTTACATTTATATAATTTAATTTATAGGAACATTATCTTACGATTGCTATCTATAAAATACTTATTCAGTTTTTCTTAAGAAGTAATTTTTTTAACTGCATTCTTTCAGTGATTAATATCGATAAATTTGTGTAACTTGTCCTGAGTCAGATTTTTAAACGAAAAGCTTCTTTTACGCGTAGACAAACTTATAGAGATTGTTGGAGAAACTTGTAACAACTTATACACATTAATCCAGGTATATAAAACAACACTACACGAAATAAATAGACAGATGTTTTTCCAATTGTTTTTGTGTATGAGGTCAGGGGATGCGTCTAATTACGCCAGCATATACCTTTGAACTTCAGATAGTGAATGTTAATGTCATGAAATATTTATTTCCATGTATATTTTTTGAAAATATAACCTATTTCAATTGTTTGGAAATATTTAAATATTTTAAGCCAGCAGCCAGCTGAATACAACCCTTCAGTTTTTACAGTTATTTACCCCTGCTCTGTACAACAACACAATGTGTAATAATAATGACATAATATAACACATTTACTGTTTTTACGATTCGTGATTACATATACGATAAGCAGCGATGACCCACAACAACACTTTATGTCACATCAGAGCACGATGAATTACAATAAATGTTTATACTTGTCAGTCAAATGTCCATTTGTCCTAATAATTTCGGTTAAATGTTTATTCAGCCGAAATCATTCGGTCCTTTGTCCAATTATCAAAATGAACAATGTAATATACGACACGAGGGTTAAATCGTATATTAAGTAAGAAATACGAATACAAAATAGGTATACTGCAACAAACAGTTATTAAATTTATAAAATATTATAATGATATGAAATTCACATAATATCTGCACGACAAACGACATGCATATTAATATTGCCACGTAGTGAGTAGTGGCCACTCACCTTTAAAATTAATGCGTATGTTCTAGACGTTCTAGTAATAGTATTTGAGCTGAAAAATCACATCTCGGGGCCGACATTCCATATACCTACAGTATCCATGTTTTCCATTAAATAATATTCGTCTGATAGGTTTTGTTTTCATGTCTTCGTAAATCACATATTTTAGATTCTGAGTGAAACGATGAATGTATTGATTTTACAATGATGTGTGCTTTTTTTTTTATTTTTTATTTTTATTTTTTAATTTTTTAATTTTTTTTTGTGTCTGTCATCACCTTTTAGGACAGTAAAAATGTTTAGATTTTCTTCAACAGTATCTTTTCTGATAGTCAAGTGAATCTATTTGGTACTTGGGTATTTTAGGTCAAAAGTAAAAATTTCACAGTAGCTTTCAAAAGCGCCGCGAAAAACAAAAGAAAAATTAAGGAAAAACGGGAATTTTTACGCAAAATCTGTTTTTCAGAAAATTTATTTTGGTTTTTGGTGTAACTTTAAAACGAATGACTGTAGATACATGAAATTTTCACTGGTTGTTTATATTTCCATTTTCTATACATGATACATTTTTCAAAATATTTTGATTTGTTTTGAGCTGTTTACCGACAATTTCAGTTTCCAATTTAATCAGTTTTTTTTTTTATGAATGTCAATAAAACTTTATTTGTTGAGTAAAAATATTTGAACATTTAATACAAGGCTCCTACTATATTGTTACAATGAAATTTGAAAAATATTAAAAATCCTTAGTCACAGTTTTTTTTTATTAGCATTTAAAGTTCAAAAATTGACAAAATATGGAAAAATCACGAAAATTACCTAATTATTTTGAGTTTATAATTCGTAAAAAATTTTCTTTTTAGAACTAAGATTTTAATATGTAATACAAGATTCCTTATAAGATAATCTACCTTTATCAAAAAAAAAATGTTTATAAGAAACTCAAATTGAATTTTTATGAGCGTTTGAAATTCATATTTTTACAATTACAACATTTGATATTCACTCGATTTCTTACATAACGATTTTCTTATTTTGTTGTAATTAAAAAACGAATGACTGTAGAAACTTGAAAATTTCACTTAATGTTTATAATAGCATTTTATATATACAATAAGATTTTGAAAATAATTTGACTCTTTTTGAGCTGTTTACGGACATTGTAAGTTTTCAATTTTTTTAGTTTTTTTTCTATAAATATCAATAAAGTTTTATCTGTTGGGCCAAAAAGTGTAAAAATTTAATACAATTGTCCTGATGTATTGTTACAATAGCAGTTGAAAAATATTAAAAATCCTTAGTCACAGTTTTTTTTTATAAGCATTTAAAGATCGAATTTTGACAAAATTTATCGAATTTAAAATTGAATAATTATTTCGTAGTTAAAAATCTATAGAATATTCAACTTTTATATCTAAGGATTGAAAATTTAAAACAAGATTCCACGTAAGTAGTTAATTCTGTTACCAAAAAATCTAAAAAATACATAAGCACAGATTATTTTTATAGTAATTTTAAGCTCAAATTTGGACGAAATTACATATTAGAAAACCTGGAATAACTATTTTAGTTGTTTTGTTGTGATTGTATAATATTATTCGTGGGTACTTGAAACTTCTAAAGTATACTATTATATATCTATGATAGTACCACGGTTTGTTGTTGATGTATGACGCGTTACCTAATGGATATTGTGATATGAATAATTTGGAATTTATTATAGATACCTATTATAGGTCAATTTTTATTTTAATACCATAGATAAGTATATATATATGTCTAATACCTAGATTTATATACCGTCTTCGCTCAGAAACGTTTTTCTTATACAGTGATATTATATCATTGTATTCAAATTTAATACTATCCACTATACAGTTACCCACTTGTAACCTACTGCACAGCAGAACCACATCAACTTACCCACCTTTTTTTTTGTTTGTTAACTACCTATGTAAAGCGTGTCGCGTGTGTTGTGTAAACTGGAAATAGTCAATAGGAACTAAATATCTAGTGGATATATAAATATGAATTATGTATATTTATAAAAATATTGATTATCATCTATATAATATAAAACTAAAAATATAATAAGACGCATTATTAGTATATAATATATATTATAAAACATCTTAGGCAGGTTATTTATTAATATAATATATTATTTATTTCAATGTTTTATTATTTACGCTTAGGTATTTAAACTTTAAAGTATTGATAATACATTAGAGAGGTATTTAGATCACATATTGAGAAGGTGTGTACCTACTATTTATTAATCACATAATTCAGAACAATCCGATTAAAATTAATTATTTATTAATTTTAAAATAATAATTTTTAAGAATATTATTGACTACCTAATTATAATATGTATGATAGGTTATATGTATGGCCATGCAGATACCTAGTTTAAATCATTATTTTTTATTGTGAGTGATGATAACTATACGGTTTTACTATGATGTGTGAGTTTCTTATTATATTTATTTTTATGTTTGTCATCAGCATTTAGAACAGTAAAAATGCTTACATTTTCAACATAGGCAGAATATATTTTTTTTATGGATTATGAATTAATCTAGTAAAATATTGACGAAATTTGTCATTAAAACGAAAAATACAAATTTTTTTTTACGAGATTCGTTATTTTGTTGTAATTCAAAAAATATTGACCGTAACAGAGATATTGCATAATAATATTATGAAAATATTTAGACTTATTTCAAGCTATTTATACAACGATTCTTCTCACACCATTGTAAAGTATAGGAACATAAGTACCTGTTTATTTTAAAGCTAATAACAATAATATATTATTATGGTATAATATTACAATAACAATATTGTTATATAATATAATATGACTCCATGAGATATTCTCGGCAAAAATTCGTCCATACAAATGGAAAAAAAAATTACAAATATAGGCAATAACGTAGTATAAATAAATTATAAAATATATTTTTAGTAATATACAATTAATATAGGCTGGCAGTCTCCACTCTCCGCTCAGAATCGTTTTCTGTATACAAGGATTAATTATTGAATTTAAATTGAATGGAATATATTGTATAATATAAGTTAAATCCATTGACGACAGACGAGGTACACTCGAAATATATTATATATATTACATGGCAGAGCGACTACCCCAGTATTTTTACGTTAAAAAAAAAAATCCAACACTAAAACCTTCTCATTAAAACTACCCATTTTCTTAACAATCAAACACATTACATGTGTATAAATATAATAGAATATTATATATATATTATATTATTAATTATTTATAATAAAAATTCTAGTATCCTTTTTTTATTGGATAGTTCAACTAGCACTTCATCAGGAGTAGTTGAATCGTTTTTGTTGATCGAGAACATAGCTAGACCATTAAGTCTTCCCTATTAAAATTAATTACAACATTAATTCATTTTCCAACGGCAGAATCAGAGGTGGATAGGTAGTATTTATGTTACCGGGAAATATTTGAAGGGGCCCCCAAACTGAAAAAAATATTGGTCGCTTCGCTCGCTTATACTTATTCAATCTAACCCCTTCACCTATAAATAAAATGTTTCGTGCGAAACTGTAATTTTATTTTGGTGTGGGGCTGGGGAAACGGCTTATGAGGAAAATGCTTTTTTCGGTTGTAAGGGATTTTTGAAAAATTTCGAGTAAGATCGTATAAATTCGTACAAATTCCGAACTAAATATCAGCCAAAAAAAATTGCAAAAACTCAATATTGCGGGGGGGGGGGAGGTTAGGGAAACATACTAGGATATTTCGGTCTTCGATTAACGATAGAAATTTAAATACTATGTTAAAGATCCGTAAGCAAATTCTTGACTTGTGGTATTATTATATTGTTAAAAATAACAGTTAGTAATAATAATTAATGTAAAAAAGTTTTTTTTATGTTTTTCTTGTGTCTGTCATCACCGTTTGGTTTCAGAGTAAGAAATTTATAAACAATTTTAATGTAATACCTTATTGTATTCCTCATAAGTTTTTCTACCTTTATCAAAAAAAAAAAAAAAAAAATGTCTACTTGACACTCAAATTAAAGTTTTATGAACGTTTGAAGTTCAAATTTTTACAAGGTTGGACCAAGTCAATTTCTCATGGAGCTGTTTTTTATTTTATTGTAATTCTAAAACGAATAACTGTAGATACTTGAATTTACACCTTATATTTATTTTATCAATTCTTAAACTTTATAACATTTTCAAAATATTTTGACTCATTTTGAGCTGTTTACGGAAATTTTCAAGCTACAATTTTAGAATATGAGCTGAGATTCTGATACCAACTAGATTCATTGATCAGAAAAGATATACTGAAGTTGAAAATCAAATCATTTTTCTACCAGAATAAGAAATTTTACTTAAAGAAAAAAATACACCATTAAAATCAATACATTCATCGCTCCGCTCAGAATCTAAAATAGGAAATTTCAAATGTCTGTAAATATCTCAAAATATTTTGAAAATATTACCATGTATATTAATTGTGCAAAATGTATAATATTAAGTTTAAACATCTAAGGTTATTCGTTTTTGCGTTACACTAAAAATATAAATGTTCAAGTTTTTATTTTATATTTTTACCCTAAAACAAATTAATATTACGATACAATTTTATCATACATACAATAAAAACTAGAAAAAGTAGACAATTTAAAATGCCTATAAATAGCAAAAAAGAGCCAAAATCTTTGAAAACGATAAATTACGATAAAACATTTGTTGTAGATCTGTTATTATGTTCCACAAAATAAGTTCTATTAATTTTTATGTAAGTGCTAAAGTTTTTGAACTAAAATAAAAAAACTGTTTGGTATAGCCATTTAGAAATAGGAAATAGGAATTGACATTTGAAGGTTCAAAAAAAAATGATATCGATAAAAATAGTAATAAATATTGATAGTAACTACTACCAGTTAGGTATTTTAACTCCAATGTTTGTTTTCAATATTATAAATGTTAAACATTAAAAGAATCACCTTGTAAGTATAGGTATAATTAGCTATATTATGCATTTATTTTAGTAAGTAAATTATTTTTATTTTGTTATATTTTTTGATTTCAATCAACGGATGTAAACTCTTAACACTGATTGTAGCTTCGAATGAACTATTCAAATAAATTTAAGTTTGAAATATAAATAAAATCATGATACATTAAATTAATCTGTACCTACATAAGTACAACTGTATAACTCTTATAAAAAGCATCGTTATTAGCGTGGATAATAATTATTTATTAAAATTTCTGATATGATTACTGATAAATTATAATATAATGAGTCATATTAGTATATTACATTACTATACATTTATCAGACATTAATTATGCGCACCAGTCAATAACTAATTATAGAACAATAGGATAGGTTAGGTTTTTATTTATAGTTCCGAAATTAATTTAATATGGTCTATAAAAATAGGTAGTGATATTTAAGAGGTAAACGTTTAGTCATTTTATAATTGATCGATCATTTCTGGGGAAATTACTAAAACAACTAATGAAAACTTCAACAGTAGAACCCATTTTTAAAAAACATTGAACATTTTTGGATAAATCAAGCTAGTCCTAGTGCATAACTATTCATTAATTACATCAAAATTATATTATTTTATTTTTATATTGTTACCTTTTTTAATGTTTTTTACTGATTGAATAAAATTATGTATTAGATTCTGAGCGGTACGGACAAATGTATATTTTATTTATACAATGATGTGTGTCCGTGTGTATTTTTTTCTGTCTGTTATCTACATTCGTGGTAGTAAAAATCCTCTTATTTTGACATCAGCATCTTTGATAGGAAAGTAAATCTAGTTGGTACTTTTGATAGATCAAAATTGAAAATTCACAGTAATTTAATACAACGTAGTCAGTCTTCAGGAAAAAAAAATAGTAATTTTTACGCAAAACCAATTTTTGAAAAAAATCGATTTTATTTTTGGTGTAACTCGACAATTAATAAACGTATAAATTAATTATCGCACAATGTTCACCAAATATTTATGATAACATTTTTCATACATGTCAACTCCATGTTTGCATGCCCGCTAATCTATAGGGACTTCAAATACTTATAAGCAAATTAACTACCTATACTACTCGTTCGAAACTGTATAATATGTATTGTATTCATCAAAATTTAAAAAAAAAAATGTGTATAATTTTAAAATTAAAGTGCATTTTGTCGTTCAAATAAAGAAATATGTTTTGCAATAACTTAAAACTAAAACAAGTTTCAAAAACGCTTATACTACCTATTCGAGATCATGAGTGTTTACTGCTTACTGATGAAATTCTTATTCAGACATCCCGCTTATGTGTGTTTGTTTATATGATACCCAGTATAAGTGTAACTGAAAACCCAATGAGTAGGTATAACGCAAATTGTACAGCTACCTATCACACTAATAAATCATCACTTTGAAAGTGTCAGCTTTTCTTAACAATTCAGTTTAGATTGAGCGGATTTTCGAATCATGTACTTAATTAGAAAAATATATTTTCAAAAATGTTAGTTGGTACTTATAAGTTCTATATTCGAGGTTACTCGATGTATAAATTATATTATAACTATATACATATAATCTTCAATACATTCATATCAACCGCAGATGTAATTCTGAAATAGATTATGATTTTAAACCAAAATACGTTTTCGAGAAAAAAAATTGGTTAAGTATGATATTTTCAAGTATATTTTATGATACTATTGTGATTAATATATAAGTTATTTTACTATTATAATAGTAAAATAAATTTACCTATAGATTATAATATTATTATTTGCCGAGAAAATTGCATTATAAAATGTCATTGTGTGTTTACAATTTTATAATAATATACTTTCAAGTACCTACTCACGAATAATATTTTTAAA
Organism: Acyrthosiphon pisum; assembly: GCF_005508785.2. Classification (NCBI taxonomy): domain Eukaryota; kingdom Metazoa; phylum Arthropoda; class Insecta; order Hemiptera; family Aphididae; genus Acyrthosiphon; species Acyrthosiphon pisum. Next base: position 75,902,356 of record NC_042493.1, read on the forward strand.
TTACAACAAAATAACTAATACCGTATTTATTTGTTTAAAATTTAAATATCCAAATTTGTTAAAATGTCAAAAAAAACATGCGTATTTTCAAATTGTCATCCATCATTTTGTATTGTTTTCCTTCATTATTTTATTTTTAGATAATTATTAGTTAAATAAATAAAAAATGATATATTCTTTTTTATTCTCGCCACTTATATCAATAGTTAATACATTTTACTTGCTTATAATTTAGAAACATAAAAAAAATTTCAATGTTAATTAAAGAATAACATTGAGTATGAAAAATTTTGTTATTATAACTTAAGCAAAGTTTTAATTTAATCACATTAGCGAATAGTGGGGCATTATAATGATGTTTGGTTTTTCGATATATAGATTGGGTACTATAGTAACGTCTTATAAAACAAAAACTGATATAAACTAAAAGGGAAATATACTATTTAGGTATGCACACCACATTTTAAAACTTCAAGATATTAAAATATGTCTTAGTAACACAATTATAATTTTTATAAACTACAGCTTAGGGTAGGTACTTACTTCTTATATTAGTATATTGTGTTTATTCTTGTAAATTGTTAATAAATTGCAATATAATGTGTAGTGTAGGTACAGTGTACATAATACTATAATATTACACACGGTCAGATGCATTTTTTATATAGGTATTACAATGTTTAGATTTATCTATTCTAAATATTGCGAGGTTAAAAAAAGAATAATGGAGAAAATAATTTATTATTATTATTATTATTATTATTATTATTTTGTAATTTGTAATTTGTAGCTGGTTTTATTATAAATTAAACCAAAATTAAAATTGTTTTAAGTATATACTGAATAGTTTACTTTATAGTATTATTATCATTATACCATTTTCTGAATAGGTTAGGTTTTTTTAAAAAAGTACCTACCAACAAGTACATCGTAGTAAGTACAGTGTTGGATAGTAACGTAACGCAAATTACAAATTACTGTAACGCAATTACTTTTTCAGTAACCATATGAATTGAACATAGTTGAAAAAAATGATAAAAAAAAAGTAACGTTATTTGTAACGCACTACTTTATTAATGAAGAAGTAATGTAACTCGATAAAAATAATTTTACATAACGCAAATGTAATTTAAATAAAAATATTTGTAGTAACGAGTAACGCAATTTTATTACTTTCTAAAAGTAATTTACCCAACACTGCTTATATATAGGTATAATATGACAGTTTGATGTACCTAATGAATATTTTCGATCATTTGTATAAAAACTTATAGTTGAATATATTGATAGATATAACAACAAAAACCCTTCGTAAACTACGTTGGTAAAAATGG
>NC_042493.1:75903904-75942598 GCF_005508785.2 Acyrthosiphon pisum
AATTATTGAAACAAAATAAGTTTAATTCAATATAATTAGCATTTATTCATGATATCACATCTTTATAGTGCTTAAAGATATTATATTTTTTTTACTTAGCCATTTTTACACGTATTTTACGAAAGGTTTTTGTTGTGATATCACTAATTTTTATCGTTATTAAATATTGAGTATTTACACAATAGTCTATAAGAATGGTAATATTGTTAGTAACATTGGCAACGCTGATGCGACGATGACTACGACGGCTACCGTGATTCTGAATATAATATAAATTTCCATTAAAAAGTTCGCACTTTTTCATTTATAACTAATTTCTAAACGTACGGTTTTTATTATTTTTACAAAAACACGTTCTACACAATATTTCTGATGTTTTGGAGTTTACTAGGCGTTAATTGATGCATTAGAAAATTATTATGTCGTATAACAAATTTATCTGTGTATTACACAGTTTAAATAGGCAACTCCTGCTTCGATATACTATACACAGTCGGGCAGTTATTATTTTTTTTTTTTACTTAGTTCGCTTTTATTTGGATTTTACACTATTTTCTTTAAATTATGTGTCTATAAAACAATGCAATTAAATTAACCAATGTTTATATCAGTTATATAAACGATTCGTTATAAACTATCTAGTTATTTATAGATATAAATGTTGTTTATCTCATAATAGGTGCCTATATTATTTATTATATATTTTATTTTTTAACGATTAGGTAATATTCAGAACTAAATGTTTGAAGAATAAAAATGGAATTAAACTAATGAAATGTTTTAAACTTATGAAAATGAAATAGTGATGAAGAAAATATTGTCAAACATTTATTTATTATTTACGATACATAATATGATGTCTCTAACATCTTCCAAGTATACGTACAGCTCTAGAGTCTAGGTGATGGGTGTAGGTATATTCAATTTAAAGTAGGTATGCAGAAAGTTTTAAAAGCAGTTGGTTATTTCTAGATGTTGGTGTTTTGTTTAAATTGTTGAGTAGCAATGTGGCATGTCAATTGCGGACTGTCAGGAATAGTTATCGAGAATAGACAATAGGTATATTATTAACATCCTGGCTTTTTATACTGGAAATTTAAAACGTTTTACTTACCATAAAAGTAAAAATGTATTTAATTTAATATTTGAATGGAATTTTTAATTATTTATACCTATTGCTTGTTTCAAGTTTTCTAATTTAATCGAACTTATTACAGCGTTTACGTTAAAATAACCTTCAATATTCACATAAAATAACAAACGATTATTATTCTATAGAATAATGACTACCTACATAGGAACTCATCCTTGGTTATTTTAAATTCACTGTTCTATAATCATTTTTTTATGTTGTATAATTCATATTTCATATCAACGACGAACGCATATTGTGAAGTTTTTCTTGGCGAAGTCACTCTGCTGGTATATATAGGCAATCGAGTGTGATGGGTGTGTTAAATTTCAGTTCAATGATAAGTCATTGTATACGAAAGACGATTCTGATCAGAGACTGTCAACTTATATTATTAAGGGTATAGCTATAATATATGTATTAACATTATTATATATACTTATGTCTTATGATATTTGAATTTTTTTTTTATTGGTAATACGGTTAGTTGAACTCACTTTTGACAAAACCAAGTAACAGGTACATATTATAAGTATACCTATTATTAAATTATTACTACCTATATTAATTCATGAAAATATCACTAGCTTGAAAATTATGTTATTGTTAGAAATCGACAATAAAACTATTTGATGAAAATTTCAAGACTGTGGTTACCTATTCATATAATTTTGTTTTTGTTTATTCAGATGATTTTAAAAAGTACTTGGAACTTTATGAGTAATCCACAAAAATTACTGAGTAACTTATACTCTTTCTACTAGCGGTTTTCTTGTGTTTTTTGGTTGGTTATTTCCTTATTATTTTAGATTCTGAGCGGAGCGAAGAATGTATTGGTTTTACAATGATGGGGGTTTTTTAAATTTAGTAAAGTAGGTTATGTAATTAAAGTGACCAAAAATATAAAAATATAAAAACACAATTATTTATAGTGATCTTATGTGCAAATTTGGATGAAATTAGATATATTTAAACGAAGAAGAACGGTCTAAGTTTTGTGTTAAATTTTTAAAATATTATTCGTGAATACTTGAAACCTCTAAAGTATTATATTATTTAATATAATTATATTGTTATAAAATTATACAAATATTATGATAATTAATAAATAATAATAATTCAACTTAATCGGCTACCGTATTAATAATAACAATATAAAAGTAATATAAAATATCCTAGGTTGACAACCGTCTCCGCTCAGAATCATTTTTCGTATACAATGATATTAGGTATATTATTATATCATTAAATTCAAATTTAACACCATCCATTTCAGTCACTCACTTGTAACCTACTGTACAGCAGAGTGACTTCCACTTATCCGCTTTTTTTCTTTTTTTTCTCTTAAAAGTACCAACTTGATCCAATTTACTACCAGAGACGACCCTCAATATTGAAAATTGAAGCATTTTTACTTCTCCAAAGACAAAAAGCCAAAAACAAACCCAATACAGGTAAAAAATACAAACATTGTAAAAACAATACACATTCATCGCTCCTCACAGAATCTAAAACACTTAATATTAATAAACCGCTCTTTTATTGTATTTTACAAACAGTATATTTTGGTTTTTACTAATTTCATAAATAAATATCAATATTGTAGACAAAACACTTACAATTAAATTTAACTAATTTATTTAGTTCAAATTTATAATTAAGAAGTTTTAAACGATATAGCGCGAGGTAGGTACCTATCTAAATAATAGACGTCTGAAAGTATGTACAGCAGTCCACATCTTAAAACAGTAGGTACTGTTGTACAGGATGGCAATAATAGTCTATATTATTGTATAATGACCTCTGATTTTTGAACCTAAAACAGTAGAATGTGTTCATTTGCATATTTATATAATACGATATATCAATATGATATAGTCATATAGAACTTTCTCTAATATATAATAATTCATATACAATATTTTTCATATTCACTATGACGTCCTTTAACTTACTGTAAATCTAGTTTTTTCTCAAAATATTGAAAAATTTTAATGTAATACAATTATGATTATATTTTTGATGTACCCATATTTAAGATGTTGGAATGAATTAGAATTTAAAATGTTTCAATTATTTTTTCAACAACTTATAGATTAGATTTATATTAATATGTTAAACATTATAGTTAAATTTTAAACATCTAATTAAATTATTTAAGACAATTTACATTACGCACATAAATAATTAACTAGATTACTATAATATTAGGTATATAATATTATATGAAACTATATATATTTCAACAGTATAGTGATCATAAAAAAACAATTAATAAGTTTAACATTTCAGTAAATTGTAATAAAAAATAAAATATACCGGCGACATAGGCCTTTGGGAAAAAAGTTATCTTACAATAATAGTTTTTTGCTACCTAATTTTTCAGAACTATTAGAATTTTTGTAGTATTATAATATAATATAATCGATTTCTCATTTTTTTTATTTCTCTGTTTTTAATCTTATGTTCAAAATTGATTTGATTATCTTAGTTTTTGAGATATATCCGAAAAATTGCGGTAAACCGTAAACGTTTAAACGTAATTTTTTTTATAGTAGCTCATCTCACTCATAGTTCGGTTCTTAATTTTTTTTATTCACTATTGATTGTGTCTTTGTGTTAACTATTAAAATACACATAATTTTAAGCCTTTTCAGTGATAAATCTAATCTTAATTCATAAAGAATTAGTTTTATAACATGTATCCTTATCTGACCTATTTAGAATGTTGTTCGAAATATATTATGGCATAGACCGATAAGGTCAACTTTTTTCACGCATGTCAGTGATTTTGCGTGTTTTCAAATTATGTTTCCTGTAGTATTTTAGCAATGACTCAAAAAATAAGTGTTTGTGCCCCAAATTTTGAATACTTAAAAATGCACTGTTTTACAGCAAACAAACAAAAACAACATAAAAAAAAATAAAAAAAAATTTGTCTTGTAAAGTGCATTTCTAGTTTTACCAATGTTTATGCCAACATAATAATATAATATCATTAATTAATTTACGACGAGGAATTTTTATCATGCATGATGTACCAATTCATAGTCTCAATGCATTCCAAATTATGGGCCTTAACATTAAAAACATATAAAATGTACCTACGTCATGATAGATAACCAACAATTATCCTATTGATTTAAATTAAATATGCTACATTCGTTCTTAAAAACTTGAGTTCTGAATATATCACGAACTTACGAAAAGAATAATATATAGTTATTATACAATAAATGATAATATTATATATGTATATAATATATACCAATAGGCAATAGGAAACTACTAGAAAGAATAGTTGAATCCATTATATTATTGATTATTCAATACTGTTGAATAGCCGTAGGGTAGTGAAAAACGTACCAACTTGAAAATCTGATAGAAAACTAAATAACAATATAAATGATTATTGTTCCAATATAACCATAATATTATGTTAGGTATACAGTGTATAATATTGTATACAACATAAGCGTGCCCACTACCCAGACATTATGGTTTGGGTGGTCATAAATAATATATAAGTATTTAAGTTTATATTTAAATTCTGTTTCAACTATTCAGGAAGGGATAACATTTTTGAGCCATTTTTACGATAAAACGCTCATATTATATTATCAATCACATAAGATAAAATGTACTACAATATCACATGATTACACGAAATAAATTAATGTTACATATTATTTGCAAATTTTTAATACTATAATAGTTATTAAAACTACGAGTAAATAGTAGTCACTAGTCAGTAAATGACACTAAATGACTAAATGTACACTCATATAGTCCATACCAAGAACATTATAATTTATAGATAACTGGTACACCTATTTTTTTTAAATCAAACGTTAGCGGTTATTTTAGTATAAATATTATAAATCATAAGTCATAACCATTTTTTAATATAGATATATAATAATATTATGTTATATAAGGTACGTAACTTTTATTTTACGTAATACTTATTTTACACCTATAATATTAATATATATCTATTATACACATAACTGTGTACAAAAAAATGTTTACAGAGTACTCAACTGCCTACCCTGACTACTCATGCTTTTGTTATACACTTTTACCATATTTAATTTTTGAATAAATATATCGACTAATAATATTTAAGTGCTTACAAAACAATGTTTGTTGTATTTTATATTATAAGCATTTATGAATATTTAAACCCCATAATTTTAAGTAGTAAACAAGTCTATAGATAATTTATTTAGGCGTCAACTATCAAAGTTGTAGTATAACATTTTTTTTTTACTCATTCTGTTACTAGACCTGATCTAGTGATCTATTTGTATTAAAATGTATTATACAACTAATATAAGAACTATCTAATATTTAACAAACAGAAGTTAAGCAATGACTTGTTTTAGATGCAACACTTTCATAGTTTTCCAGTTTAAAGCCGTCTAACATATTATTAATTTGTTATTAAAATCAAAAATATGAATTTCACCAAAATAATAATGAATCCTAGTCGATATAAAAACACATAGTATTCGTATTAAAAAATAAAGTAGTAGATTTCTGAGTGTTGAAAATAATTTGAGTAAATGACGAACCGAATACATAATAATAAACTGTAATCAGATAATATAGATTATAGCTAGGTTCAAGTTTTTTTTTTTCTTAAATCTCAGTAACACGTAATGATTAAATTGTGGAGAGCAGTAATGTAGGTACATAAATAAACAAACAATAAAATATAATATACTATATTTCATGGTAGATAATACAAGAATTTTGCAAAGAAAATATTTACGTTATATGCATAATTTGTATTCAAGTAATAGGTATAGTAACAACTAGCATAATAGACTTTGTATTTTGTAACACACATTTTAAATAAGAAAAAACAATAATAGAGCAGGTATAAAATCGTGGCATAATATTTAGTTACATAAACACACAAGAGATTTTTTTTTATAAATAGACATTCCAATATCGTTGTAGATTCTATATGTCTACATGCGTAGATGTTTCTCCAGAGTTTTTACAAACGTAAAATATTATGCTAGGCGGTGGGAAGTGTGCCGGTGGCGGACTTCGGAGTAAGAAAACACGTCGTCGGGAGCATCGAAAAATCCAGTTCGTGAACCTTAGAAGTTTCGAGTAGTCAAAAAACGAAAAAAAAAATAACAAATTCATAACAATCAACCAAATCGGCGTGGCGCGGCGGTGGCCTGTGAGTATACCTACGGTCCACTCCACTCGGTGTTACGTCGCCTACGACTTAAAGTCGCATTCTTTTACGCGTGTACGTGTGGTGGGTAGGAGCGGGGGTTTGTGGAAAAGACAAAAAAAACCCAAACAGGTTCGAAGCAATGATTTGCGGTGGACGGCGGACGACCGTAGCTGATCGCGATCTCTCAGGATTTTTGGATTGTTGACACGCGTACGTGGAAAATCGCCGTGGCGGCAGCAGTGTCAGGTGGCGTGGCAGCGGCGGACCAATAGAAATACGACTCTGGGTGAGTATTTCACAACAATTAGTTGTTTCATTCTCTCGGTTAGTTTTTTTTTCGGACAACCGGTGCGCCCTCCCCCCACCGCCGCCGACCAACAGTGAGGTGGAGTCTGCCGCGGTGCGTTCGTTTTCGGTTGTTCCACGAAGACGCGACCCGACGGTAATATTATAATATTACTATATTTTCCTTTTGGCATGTATGCGTGAGCGTGCGTGAGTGCGTACGCCCCGCTTGCGTGAATGTGTGCGTGCGTGCGTGTTCGCACGAAAGAGCGAGCGAGAGAGTGCGTCGCGGAAACGCGGCGGCAACACGAACGAACCGTGGACGTACGGGCGGACGGGTGGGACGACTTGCGCGTGCGTGTGCGGTCGCGACCGACCGACCGATCGTGTTCGTGTGAGCGCGCGGGCGCGTGTGAGTGCGTCCGCAAGCGATGCCACGCGCGGCACGCACTCAGTAGAAACGCTGGTCCGGCTCCTCCACGCGCTTCGAAATTCGGCACTGTGCCGGGTTCACAACCGTGGCGCCCTTCGGCAGCCGCCGCTCCGCCATCGGCCGCGGTCGGCACGGCCAAAGAGGTAAGGAGAGGTAAATAGTCCGGGCTGGCTCCGTTCGGATTTCGTTCCTCGTCCCCATTAACTTAACCATTGTTGTGGTACTGTTTCGATCTTCGGCCGGTGCCGTTCGCGAATTTTTTTCGCCCTGCAAAAACGCGTATGCTTTAGACATTATCATTTATTAATTTATTATCATCATTATTATTATTATTATTATTATTTTTTTTAACTATTAATATTATTGTTATTATATTTTTATTTTTCGCCGTTTGCAAATACTGTTCGATAAACCTCATATCCTCCGAACTTTCACGCCGTTTTCGTATCGCACACTGTTCGTTATTTTTATTTTTATTTCGTTCGCTTTGGAATTTTCCGGAACACTTGCGCTCATGCATTTGTGCCCGAACCTTCGCGAAAATGTGCCCAACTTGAAGTTATAATATTATGTCAACGGCTGCCGTCGACGCAACCCTCTGACTCGATCCGACGTCACACAGTAGTACACACGTACCTTTGCTGCTCTACCAAGTCCAATTTCTGTGCCATTTGAACGAGTCAAAAATGATCGTCTGAAGTAAAAATCGCGACATGAATCATCAGCAAACAACCAAGGTGTGTACATTAGTTGTTTTTTATTTACCATTGTTATAATTGGAAAATGACACAACATACTGCGTATTAGTTACTGTTCAAAATACGTTTCATTAGGTTGTGTGTTAAGTTTTAAAAACAATAAATGTTATCTTTCCTGTTTTTTTCCAATACGTTTAAGAAAATTTTGAATTACAAATTTGCGGTATTTTTTCGAACATGAAAATGCTTAAATAAGTAGATCGAATTAATATCAAATTGGAGTGATTATTGAAAATTGAGTGACTTATATTTAAAAAAAAATTCTAAGTACCTATGTGTTAATCACAAATACCTACTTTTTGAGCTTCTTTTAGTACATACAGCTTAAAAATAAATAACGTGGCACCATAAATGTTTTTACCTGCACAAATATTCATGATAACATCGTTTCAAATTTTAGTTCAGTGGATTCAAAAGATTAAAAGTATTAAATATAATTTTTAAATGATTGTATGCATATAGGTAGAGAGGTACCTAGATACTTTCTTCTTTTTTAAATTATAATTTTACCAACGCATTAATCAATTGAATATGGTATTATCGCCGCGTATATATGGATTGAAAAAATAATTTGAAAGTTATATCTAATACCAATAATACTTATATTGGTAGTCGATGTGAAAACCGGAGCCAAAACATGCTGGAGATCGTGTTTATGAACTCGGTTGCGTAGTATACTCGTATTGCAGTAATTCTCAGTGAAATCATTGATCCTATATTTTAATTTTGATTTTGTTGCGATCTATGTCAATAAATCTTAATTTTGTCCTTACTAAAATATAATTTAAATATATCTTGACCTAAGTCAACAATACTTTTTTTGTTACTATATTTGTCAAAGAGCTAAGCCCGTAACATAAAATAAATAAATAAATATTGAAGCTTCAACTCGATATCTTATATGTTTTAACCAGCGACTAATACCAACATGAATCAGATCAATGACTGATTGTTATAATACAATAAATTGCTTAATGCCTCCAAAGATATAATATAATCATACACCCATTTAATAACAATTATGCTCTCTGATTAGATCGAGGATTAGATACTAAAGAAAACCATTTGTTGCTGCATTACTTAAATTAATAGTTTCATTGTTAACTGGGTGTTGTATTATGTACTTCTATAGTTATTAGCGACTGAATTCTATATGTCCTATAAGTTCCTACAGTTTGGGAAACGGAAAAACAGAACGAGTGCAATGAAGCATGTAGATGATATGTGACGTGGCGAATTACGTGTAGTATAGTTTGGCGTAGAGTTATAGTGGAGTTATTTGGCGAAGTTAAATATTATAAGTTATTAGTATAGATGGAAAGTACACTGGAAGTAGAGATGGGATTTTGTTGGAATATCATTTTCTTTCTGGTGTTCTAAATAGGTTCGCAAATGGATGATGTGTTTTAAGAAATACTGATAATTATTTTGTAATTTGTAATTAAAAATTATATTTTTTAGGCATTTTTAGGGAATTTTGCATTTTCGAAATTTTGCAATTTTTCAGGGCATTCAAATCTCATCCTTATACCTATATACAAGTTATAATAACTTATAAATTTTTTATTTAAACTGTTATTTTTAAATGTAATAGTCTTGAACATGTTTTTAAGAGAGTTTGTGCACTTTTAAAATCATAGTTTAAATTTTGATAGTTTGTTGAACAGAATTGCTAAATATTCAAAAAATGTTGTAAAATCATAATCAATACAAATATATAGTTATAAGAATAAAAGTATTTAGGTACCTACTATAATAGCGTACTAAGTTGTATGGACTGATTAAATATAGTATACAATAAATCAATACAATATCAATGCATATCAGGACAACGTTTGGTTTAATTTGTTATTAAATTTACATACATAATGTGAATATTGTGTAGCAACTAGCAATATAAGTTTCGTATAAAATAATATGTAAACAGTAATTTAATTTAAGTCTTGTTCTCATATGTCTGGACACTGAATTGGACTATTGGAGCGACATTTCCTGATTTTATTTCTGAACGATGGATAGGTTTAAAGGTTATCAGAAAACATTAAATTATTTTAAATTAAATGGTTTTTATTAGTAATTTATTACCACTCCGATAAATGACAAGAACACATTAAAAATTAGCCATTTTTAAATTATAATGCTCTGATAATAATTGTATTCATTATTCATTAATGTAAAGATATAAATATATAACACTAATAATAATAAAATAAATCAATAAAAATAATTGTTACTGATTTTTTTAAAATGTATGTTGATAATTTTAGTAGTAAATAATAAATTAGATATAAAAGAAATTATATTATTAAATTAGTTCATAATTTAAGATTTAAGCCTATCGTTCTATCGTGATATACTATATAATTTAATTCATTCAAAGTAGAGTTTTTTGATTATTGTAGGTATAATAATTAATTAGTTTGTGAAAGCTGATATCTATTTTACAATAAAATATTTTAATAATAAAAATATACACATTATAAGTAGGTAGTAGGTAGTACATTACCATAAAAACATTATTTCATATACACTGCGCGTGCAGTCGTCAAAACGCAGAAGTCAATGGGAAACGATAATAACTATAGTCCCTTGACTTGCGAATAAACATAACATAATTTGGAATTTTGGCGTTTAACTATTTATTGTATATTATATATTTTTATACTATTTATAAATTATTACGAGGTCTAGTTTAAACAAAACTATTAAAATATAAAATATTAATATTAATATCAACACAATTGTCCGCCAAGCTAAATATGGAATAATTAAATTAGGAAAAAGGTCGTACATTGCCAATTTATAATATTATGTTACGTATTACCTATTTAGGGTATTCTATATGTATTTTCTATGTTATACGGCGACAGGTAGCCGGTCTGCCGATAACGCGGCGCGCGTAATACGCGTGGAGCTGATACTGATCGTAAACGGTTACAAATTACAATGAACATTATATTTATGGCCCGTGTTTGTTTATATAATATATTATTATAATGTTTCTTCACACACTATCTATATGCGTCTCCCCTGTTTACGTTGAAATAGTATTGTCGTAATACGTATACACATCATAGGTACATTATACTCGTCCATATTGTTATCATCTTAGTCCTTTACCACATCACTTTGTTTTCTTTATTATTTTTTCTCATTGTCAAAACCGATAGCAAACCGGGTCTTCGAGCCGACATTTCGTGGATAATATCCGTCAATCGCCGGCCGGCTCGTGTACCGCACAATAATAACAATATAAACACACACCCATTTACAACCCCCTCCCAATCTCTTCGCATAATATTACCTACCCACCAGCCGACCCGACGCATTAGGGGTTGTTTTCGAGGGCAACGAACTCTCTTTCACACAAACGGGGCGTCGTCGTCGAACCGGGTAATACGATATATTAGTATATATATGTTATTATGAACGCACTTATACTTATTACTATGGTGCGTCGTGTAAGCGCGTACGACATGACCACCACCGTGGGCCAAGACTTCTACGGCAGTACGACACATACAAGCAGGAGAAAAAATTATAAAATGACTACGCGCAAAAAATATCGAAGCAGTGTACAACATAGTATAATATAATATGCGTATATAGGTGCTGGTTTTTTTTTTCGAAACCTTCGATGCCGTCTGTGTTTGGCGTATAGAGACAAAAGCGGCGGCGACTGACTACACGACGACCGTCGGTGGTGGCGGCGGCGGGGACAGCGTCTAAAAAAATAAATATATATATATATAATACAAAAGAAGCGAATTTCCAGTGCGAATAATAAATGTATTATTGTGTAGTGCGTGTCGGCGGCGACGTTTGTGGGTGGGAAAGGGTATTGTGGCGGGTTGGATTGGCGAGCGGGGTTCACATTATAATATTATACGAACGCGTTCCACACTCTCCGCCGCGTTGTCGAGGTCGGTGTTCGGGCGGCGGCGGCCTCGCGTGGCCGGGGAACCGTTCGCGGGGGCCACGTGTAGGCGTCGGACCAGCGTTTTTACCGACGGTGGAGGCCCACCTAAACGGCAGTCCGGCTCCTCCACAACCGCCGGCCCGCGCCGCCGCCGCACCGATGCATTGGGAAAGGTTACACTAGCCGCCGCCGCCGCCGCACGCATGTTCTGCACCGCGACTCCCGCACTCTCAGACGCCCGTATCGCCTAATGAAAATATTTCGTGTTACGATTTGCGCGTTGCATAACTATACACACTCCAATTCTGTTCCCACTACTGCCTGCATAGCAGAATCTCGCCGCCGTCGACGTACGCATAAAGCGATATTATTGTTATCTCGTTTTTTAAGCCGACTTTTTCATAACCGCGTCGACGACATTATATGCGCGCGATACGACCGACTGCAACAGCACTCATGATAATAGTTAAAACGTCCGCGTGTGACGTGTGTGCAGTGTGCACACTACTCGACACCACGCGACGATTGTAATAATTGGCGATAATAATAATTGTTTGTAGCTTTTTTTTATTTTTCCGTGACCCATTTATTATTATTATTATTAGTAGTAGTAGTAGTAATAGTAGTACTGTGACAATCTCACGACGGTATCAGCATACGAGCACTCGGTGTTACGCCGGGTCTCCCACATATGTCCGCCACCGATGTGGCCTATGCCATGTTATTATTGTTAATATTATGTACTATTATAATTTTATACGTTATGCGTATATCAAAAACTAATATGATATTATTATAATATTAGTACAATCACTATTGTTATTATATACTATTATACTATGCAAGCGCGCGATCATGTGTAATTTGTTGGGTTCATTTTTTTATCACTGTTCGCTCACTCTCTCTCGCTCTCCTCCCGTCCCGGTCTTTCACTCTTTCTCTCCATCGGCAATGAAACGTACGTTGCCTTCCTGCGTGCATGCGTAGTGCGTACTGCGTTTTCGACAAGAACAACAATAAAATAAAAATTCGGCAGATGCACACGCGCTTGCTCCCGAACGGCCGTGTCAACGAACCCCGGACCGTCCAAATGCAGGCGCGCCCCTTTTTTCGGAGAATAAACGCCGCCGCGATCGTTTTCGTCGTCGTCGTCGTCGTTGGTATCCCGACCCCAATGCCCGACTTATTGGCTCGCGTGTGCGTGCGCGGTGCGTGTGATTCACCGGGGTCAACGCACCGGTGTCCCGCGGTCGTTACTGCAGAACACGTCGTAACGAAAAAATCAAAACCTTGTTTTTCCTTTCTCGAAAAAAAAAAATCGTTCTATTAATACCGGCGACGATCATCGTCATTCGCCAAGGTTGTATAATGTTTTAATGATATGCGTTGGGACCAAGATGAGACACCCGCCACGCCGGCATTTATCGTGTGTTCTTTCGCGGGCGGCGGTCAGGGCTCGCGTTTCCCACACGACAAAACAACCCTATACTCCACGTGTACCCGGCAGGTGGGCTGATGCATCAGCAGCAGCTGAGGTCGGCGATAAGTTTTTATTCTTACCACAGGAATATTCTTTTAATATTATCGCTGTTGTTTTTCACCCCAATCCTCATACCTACCTACCCCATTCTTCACTGTGTAGTGTGCATATAGTCGCATGCAGGGGAACAAGGACGAATCGAGGGCTTTGTCGTCGTTCGATGACCTCCGTATTTTCGGGTTTGTTACGTTATTATTTTCCCCCTACGGTTCGCGAGCGTAAATACGCGCAGTGCGCTGCTCCACCACTTCCCCGCGCCGATTCCCTCGCGGGCCGGCGTTCGGCCGCGTTCGGTTCCAGTCGGCAGTCCGTGGTTCTTCTTATCGCGGGTGCGTGAGCACACACATATATCACTATATTTATACATAGGTATATATATACACAGTACTATATACGCAGCGCACGCACAAACGCACTCGGGAATAGGCTAAATACGCACGCACGCAATGCTATCGTCGCCGCCAAAGCACGAATCGCCGCTCGCGTGGGGAGGCACCATAACACCACAATAATACTCGACGACATAGGCAGTGTAAACGCGCGCGCCGTTGACGCCGCCGCCGCCACTGCTGTTTGCTTGCTTGCTCGTTCACTCGCTCGCTCGCGCGCGCACACGCACACACACGCACACTTGCGAACGTCCGTATACACGTGCCGCCGGGAAACCGAGAGAGGAGACCGTTTCGGACGGAACGCTCCCGCCGCCTTCGGGGCTTCAGTAGGCTGTTGACTGTTGGCCGCGGTCCCGCGACCGTGCGATAATATCGTATATTATATACTGCACGTCCGCATCATCGCGCAACATTCGTACCGCAAGCGTTCACCTGCATAGTCGCGTACTGCTTATCACGAGTTTTCACAATTTCCTAGTTTTTAGTTGTTTTTTCTCTATTAAATTTGTTTATCATTCATCTTTCTCTGCCGATCTTTCCATCTCCTCTTTTCGTTCTCTTCCCCTCTCCTAAGACGGCCGTGAGCAGCTGCACCGCTCGCATATATACAAAACATATGTATATTGTGTGAGAAAGAGAAAGAGAGAGAGAGAAAGAGAGAGTAACTGCATAGTTGCAGTATAGTCACTACATTATACTATTAGTCTCGTCTAGTCTCTGGTCCCGCGCGCTCGTCTCCCTGCTGTCAGTAACCACGGAGGAATGCCCCAGTGAAAAATGGCTCAGCTTTGGGACAAGTCGCAAAAACAGTGGATAAAAAATTTCTGGCTGAACCTCAAAAACAACAACAAAAACGCCGGCGGTAAGAACTATAGAAAAAAAACGCACGTTTTAATTTCAGTTTCATTTTTTTCGTTTATTATTCCCGTTGTCGTCCGATGTCATCGACACACACGCATTGTAGACTATTTACGGTTCTAATACCGAAAACGGACGACAGACGATTTTTTTTTAATTCTTTTATTTTTCAAATTTTTTAAGCACACCTTTCTAATACTTTGGTGTGCCAATGCAGTTTGCTTTGTCCAGAGACGTTGAATTTTGTTTACGTTTTCAGTTTTTGTTGAGAATAATAATTTTTTTTTTATTCCATTTGAATTCTGATGTAGTGATACGTAAAACTGTCTACGTTTGATGTGTATACTATTATAGATATATAGCCCGTATATAGTTGACGTAGCAAAATGTTACAATGTATTATATTCGCGATGTACACGTGGATATTCGGTTATGAATAATTATCGTCTTATGGTTATGAGTGATTAATTAACTACAATAAAATAACTATATTATATTCCTCGTTATTTTTTTTGTAAATTTTATAACTGTATTGTTCATAGGTATCATAGAAAATAACTTCAAATTAATTAATCGATAATTAATAACAGTTATACTACCAAGGATTGGAAAATAAAAATAAAAATAAGCATTATTCAATATAATAATTACTATTAAGTTCGTTATTAACTTGATAGGTATTTAAAAATACGTTTTAAATGTTTAACATTCAAGTAAAATTGTTATTGATATTTTCTATTAATAAATACCTAAGCAATCAAATTTTTATTGGGCATCATTTAATTAAGTACGAAGATATAATGTTTTTAATTTTTCGTCTTAAATATGAATTTTATAGATTTGATTATGATAAAATACAAAAGCGAAGAAAATTTTAATTTTATTAATATGACATTGTATGTACAAACTATAATAAATAATAATAATCTAAAAATTTATCTCGATTAATTATGTATACATTTTACCAATTTAAAATGAAATCTATTATATTTTTTTCCATGTTAATTTTATTTATTTATTAATTAAATGTTTATATTTTGATCACCTAATAGATTTTAATATTATTGTATTTTAAAGATACATTTTATACTTAAATTGTAGTGAGTAAGTTCCTTCATGATATACATTGAATTAATCATAAATTTAAGAGTTTATTAGATAAAATAGCAAGAAATAAAAAAATATGTGTAGATAAATAAATATAAAACCTGGATAAAACCTAAAGACAAGACTTTATTTTTTTGGATGGTCTTATGCATTATATTTTATTTGATACTTTTCAATTTATAGAAATTAATTAATAGTTTCCATAAGTATAGCAATAGCGAAGTAAAATACTAGTTGTAATTTAAAAATAAAATAATAATAGGTATTAAAAAAAACTGTATTATGGATTCAAAACTATTGAGAATATATTATTATATATATTTATTAATTGAATTAATATTATATTTAAAACACGTATTTTAACACTTATCTCAATTATTGTATATAAGAAACAGCTAACTAACTAACTGAAATGTTTCTATTTTTAATGTGCGTGATCTTTAATGTAAGACCTTTGCCTTGTTTTGCCTTTTAAATCATTCAATTAGATATATAGCCTGAAATAGTATTCGGTGATAGTATAATACCCTCCATAATAACAATAAACACTGGAAAGACACGATTAAGTTTTCTTATTGCCCGTGTTAAAGTGTTTTGATTGTAATTTATATGCACGCATGTACCAATAATAGTTGATCATTTTTAATCTCTTGTACCTATTAACAAAAATTATTTATTTTTGTAACTCATTTTACACCTACCTATTATATAATATTATGCTTAAGTACCTACCTATACACAACCTTGAAATATATTAACTTATCGTTATTTTTGTGGGGCGGTACGTAATAAAAGTTATATTATTATATGCCACGACTGGTGTTCCTATGTGTATTTCTGTATAGAAAAATAGGAAAAAAAATATTAAGTATAACATACCCTTTTTCTTTAAAAAGCATTTTGATTTAATTTGAAATATCATCGTTTTGTTTTTCTATATACAAGAATGTTGGTATGTCTAATAATGAAGTGTCCTGTAAGTAGGAATAATAATATAGCCATATAGGATTTATTCATAATATTCCAACTGTTAACGTTTCTTTCACGTCGATTTGTTTTGAAAATCTATCTACACGTTTCAGAATAGTGTTGAACTTTCGTAACTTCGTTATAATAAACATCCGGAAATTCGCGAGTTTCGCGTGGCGCGGCGTCACGAATAGGCAATTCACGGGCGTCTGCGTCTTGCGTGCAAAATACAGTATTTTGCTAATCTCCTCCCACATTTGTGATTTTTTTTATGCTACTGAATGCCGATATATTTT
Organism: Acyrthosiphon pisum; assembly: GCF_005508785.2. Lineage (NCBI taxonomy): Eukaryota > Metazoa > Arthropoda > Insecta > Hemiptera > Aphididae > Acyrthosiphon > Acyrthosiphon pisum. The sequence goes on from NC_042493.1 coordinate 75,920,794, forward strand.
CATGTTCCACGTGCTCATTACTATCATCGTTATATACGGCTGGAATAATATCAATAAATCGATGTCAAGCAAACATTTCTTTGATTTGAATACACAACCGTCACACAACAAAAAGTAATTTTAACATTTTCTCCAAAAGTACGCCGTCGGTCCTCAGTACGACGAAGAAAAATAAAATTATTCTGTTTGTAATATAATATCTATACATATTATAAATATTATATACCCCGCAGCCTGCGTGCTCTAGACAGGTCATCTGTACTGTAGGTATGAGTAATGAATATTATATTGTATAAAACACGGTTTATTTTTATTTCCACAAAATAACTGACTATGAAATATACACAGGGTGATTCATTTAACTGGCTACACACATTTTTGGTAAATTGTTGTGTTTTGAAAATACTAATAACATTTATAATTTAAACTCCCTATATTTTTATAAAAAAAATCAAATTTTTATCTTAATGGTATTATTACCTACTTATTATAAGGTTTATACAAAATAGCGAAGAGTATAAAAATATATAAGTAATATTGTTATGATACAATGGTTCTATAACATACATATTCCAAAGATACAACAATTTACCTTAAAAATGTGTGTAACCTAATGCACTCAATTTATTGGGTATATGAATATACTGGATGACATAATTTTAATACTTTAGTGTAATATCCAAACTATTTCTGCAGTATGCACTCAACTCATTGTCTGTACAAACTGTTTGTTCATGTATAATAATACCTTCTCTCACTGTCCTTAAAAACCAATACAAATTATGAATTAATTTCAGCAATGACAAGAGAGTTTACCGTGTGAAAAAAATACTGTAGTACCTACGTAAATGCGTCAAACAATTAACGTGCATTATAATATATAGCTGGAATCATTAATCGCACGTATCTCCACACAGTAAGCTTTTATACTTAACGACCCGTGCATAAATACGACACAATGATGCGACAACGATTATATGAAGAGTGTATAACAATAATACTATTCTAAACATTATTTCATCGAAAATAAAACGGCAGTGGCGCGTCGCTTTGTGTACTGATATAAGTTTATGCGTTTATACATTACAACCGTATTTCACGTATTATAAAGGCGTGAGCTTTTAAAATATTACAATATGCACACACACAAATATTAAATTATTACTGCGAGCCTAATATGATATCTATTATAACATATAATATAATACAACACTCGGGGAAAGGATATTTGTCCAGTTGTACGACATGTCGACATTATTATTATATTACTATGTACAATTTGATCTAATAAAAATCGCATCGTGTTGCCATGTTTCTTTTAAGCGTTGTAATTGTGAGTTTTGACTTTGGTCTTTGTGTTCAATTTTGAAAATAAACTACTTATGTGATACATAATGTAATATAATTGGTCAAAACTAAATGAGTATCTTCCACAAAAATTATTCCATATAGTCTCGTACACACGCAAAATATGATACAACCACAAAATAGATGTTTATACTTCGGTAACCCACCCTTTCAAGCTGCGTGTATGGTGTATGCGTAAAATTGTTTCACAAGTAGAAACCTATATTGAAGACCAGCTGATATATAATGAATGTTGGCATTATTACGTCTTCCTAATGATACAAAATGTAAACACGATGTAGGCGCAGAGATTATAAAACCGGCATGTTAAATATTATATAACAGTTATAACTTATAAGCTATTATTAGTTAAATATAATCAATTCAATATTATAATAAATCACTAGGTATTATTTAAAACAAATAAAATAAACTTATTAATGAAAATTATAGGTATGGTCCCAGTATTTAGTTTTGTGTGACTTATTTGTTCACCTTGTACCAATCATATACCGTGATCGTTAAATAGAGATAACATGACATTTTGTTTTTTATTTATGTTTATAGAAAATGTTTTGGGTCATGTATCCGAAATGGTAGAACTTATCAATGGGGAAATGCCAATATTGAGTTCGTCTGGTGGAGGAGGATCGACAGAATTTGTTCGTGTTGGCATTGACTGTACTCTCAGCCCGTTGAAACCAGCCACTGCTACAACGGGAACCCTACACAATCAACAACAACAACAACAACAACAACAACAACAACAACAACAGCAACTGCACCAAAAGACGGCTATCGACGTCGCAGAAAACGCTTCCGAGGGATCGGCGGCGGCGGCTATCAAGCGCGTGGTGTGCAGCCCGGATTTGCCGGTGTTTACCATAACGCCGGTGGTCGAAGAGGCGGCCGTGACCATCGACTCGGCTAAGACGGCGGCCGCGGCGGTTGCGGCCGAGCCGGCTGTACTTCCGTCATCTCACACGGCCACTGCGGCGTCCGACAAGTCTTTGCAGTGCAACGTATGCCACAAGGTATTCATGCAGAAAAACGCTTTTCAAAATCACTTGCGATCTCACGTGAAGGACACGACAACGGACGGCCCGTTTCAGTGCAACTACTGCAGCAAGTCGTTTACAGTACCAGCTCGGTTGACCCGACACTACCGAACGCACACCGGTGAAAAACCGTACAAGTGCGAGTATTGTGACAAACCGTTCTCGGTCAAAGAGAACCTGAGCGTGCACCGGCGTATCCACACCAAGGAGAGGCCGTACAAATGTGATGTGTGTGAACGGGCGTTCGAGCACAGTGGCAAGTTGCACCGGCACATGCGCATACACACTGGTGAACGGCCACACAAGTGTTCGTTCTGTGACAAGACGTTCATCCAGAGCGGCCAGCTGGTCATTCACATACGCACTCACACGGGTGAAAAACCGTACGTGTGCAAAACGTGCGACAAGGGGTTCACGTGCTCCAAGCAGCTCAAAGTGCACACACGCACGCACACAGGCGAGAAGCCGTACTCGTGTGACATATGTGGCAAGTCTTTCGGCTACAACCACGTGCTCAAGCTCCACCAGGTGTCGCATTATGGCGAGAAAGTGTACAAGTGCACGATTTGCAATGGCACGTTCACGTCCAAGAAGACCATGGAGAGCCACATCAAGAGTCATTCGGACAACGGTGGAAGTGGAGCGGTTTCGGCCGCCGCGGCTACCCAGGTGACCGGCAGTGCTGCTGCGGCTGCGGCCGCGGGTGCACTGGTCATCACTGTGCAGTCTTCGTCCAAAAAAGAAGCGGCATCCGAGGGTGAGACTTCGTCGAGCTGCGGTAGCGATAAGGAGAACAACAAATCAACAGTGGCCACGTCCGCTGCGGTATTGCTTCAGCTGTCTGACGAACCGAAACGCACCAATCTACTCCTGCAGCAGTCGTCGGCTGCTGTAGTAATGGTTCGGGAAGACGATGATGGTGGTGTTGGAAAATCCGATGATGACGAAGATGACGAGGACGAAGAGGACGATGACGACGTGATGGTGATGGGTGCCGCTGACGTAGACACTGAACTTAACAAGCTGTGTCAGTACTTATACCCCAGGTTACCAGGCAGAAACCGGAAACGTAGTGATTACGACGATGACGAAGATGACGATGAATACAATTGTGACCAACCTCCGAGTCCAGCAAGCAGCTCTTCGGGCTCGATGACTCTCACCATGGACGTGTCGCCGCCACCAATCACTCGTCGACACCAATTTCAACAACAACAACAACAACAGCAACAGCAACAAAACCAACAACAACAACAACAACAACAACAGCAACAACAACAACAGCAACAGCAGCAGCAGCAATTACAACAACAACAGCAGCAACAGCAACAACTTCAGCAGCAACAACAACAACAACAACAACAACAAAAACAACAACAGCAACAGAAATTGCAACAGCAACTGCAACAACACCACCTACAGCAACAACAACAGCAGCAACTCCAACAACAACAACAGCAGCAGCAGCAACTACACCAACAGCAGCAGCGACAACACCAACAGCAGCAGCAACAGTCGTTCCACACGATGCAGACAGCTGCACAACAACAGCGACAGCAGCACGTGGATTACGTCATGATGATGGCTAGCGAAGATCGCGCAGTCGTATCGCCCGTCCGGTACACCACCGAAGACGATACCGTGGATATGCCACCCTTGGTGTCATTGACCACGGTGCCGTCGCCGCCACCACCGTCACAACCGTCGCCACCGCCGCCCGCGCAACCCAACGATCGGGATCACTTGAGCCTGCCACCGCGGAAACGGTCAAAAATGATACTCAAGTCGATGGAGACCACCGCCAAGAAAGAGGCGCAGTGCAGCCGCTACAGTTCGGTAATACAGTACGCCAACAAAGCCTCAATTTAAACGTAAATGATCGTAGTATATAATATATTTAATAATATTATCATCACAATTTATTATTATTTTACTTATTTATAATATTACTATTATTATAACTGCGTATTAGAATAATTACTATAATAATAATTATTATTATGTGACTATCCCAAATCTTAATATTATTTTTTCGCAACGTACGTACACATTATACAATAACGTGGAACTTTATTTGCCCAAATGATAATAGTCAAGTTTAATATTATTATTTTACGTCATTAGTGTTATAGAAAGGAAACATTTATTATTTTAGTATCTGTGATATGATAATACATTATTTACCAAAATATTATTAAGTGAACCGTGCCACTGGGCGGGGGAACGACGTATAGGAAGGGTTCCGATAGTTGTTATCAAAAAACAGGAGTATAAATATATATAATTATTATTATTTTCTACGTTTTAGAACTAATTGTATTATTATTATTATTATTATTATTATTATTATAATTATTATTATTTATTTTTTAACAAATATTTCGATTCTTCGTACGCGTTTCCCTTGGACGTTCCTTTCGTAAATAGTTAAAAAAAATATGCTGTTATGCATTATTTCTTTTTTTTTTATTCAATTTTAGTCTATATATTACTAATAATATAAAATAATATAGAATAATGAAATCATACGGGTAGTAGTTAATTACATTCTCTCGCTAGAGGAACAAAAAGTCTGTCGAGCAGTTTTTGCTATAATATAATTATTATTAATATTAAATTGCATATTATTTAAACACTATTAAAATGCAACAAGTTGTGTAGTTTCATTGTTTTATTTCTTTTACTAGGTGCATAGGACTAAGTTTAGTAATTATTAACGTAATTAAAATAATACAAAATGGAAAATCATCTACCTCATTTGTATGCCTTATATATTAATTGCCTATAATTAGAAAAAAACAGTACAAATCATATTATCCTAAAGTGACGAAACTCACTGAGGACCAATTTATATTTAAATTATTATTATATTTATTGTGTGTGAAAATAATATATGCGTGTATGTGTGTGTGTGTGTGTGTGAGAGAGTATTTGTACTCACATTCACACATACACATAACTTACAGTAGACGTTCGATATTATTCGAACTTCAACATCACGAATTTTTCGAACACGTCGAACTTAATCGTATCTTTTTTTCTTTTGTTGGCCTTCGAGATTCTATTGAGTCTACTGTACTATAATAATTTAATTTAATTGTAAACAATTTTTTTAATGTATATCAGCGTCAATCAACAATATGTATTTTGTTAGAAATTATTTTTTAATATGTAAATACATTGACTGTCTTCGTATTTGTGTATAATATACAATATTACAATAAGTACAATGTGTTATATAATAATATATAGATACGAAGTGTATGTAAATGTACTGATTTTGGATCTCTTAATATCTCTGTAAAACCTGTAGGAACGCATTAATATTATTCTACAAAGAAATATGTTGCATTTAATGTTCCTACGATAAAATCATTGTTAATTAGTCCATACCTTTACAATGTTGATTATTACACATAAATATAGATCAATTATTATGTTTACCGTTACGAGAATATTAAGTACGACCTAGAAACATCTGTGTTTTACGTATAAAAAGAGAGAGAAAAAACGCTGTAATTTTGAACAACTATACATTATATATTATATATATATATATATATATATTATATACGTTGTAAACGTTATTATTAGAATATAATAAACATTTATAAATATATAGTTTATATTTGAAAGACACTAATAATATAATTGTCGTTTAAGTAGTTTTTTAAAATATCTATATGTTATAAATATTTATTTGTTTATAATTATTTTTATTTTTTGCATTAATTTAACTTATTATATTATAATACGGGTAAAACTTGTTCAACTGATGGTGCAAATACATAATATACTTATAGTGAACATTAATGTGACCTCGTAAGGAGTAAGTGCTTTTTTCATTCTTATTAATTTGGTTTATCATTGTTTGAAAAAACAAAAACAATTATTATTATTATAATTATTATTTTTATTATTATTAAATAGGTACATTATTATGAATATTATTATTTTTTAATTTTTAATGTAGCTAATATAAAAATCTTTTATCATTGTTTAAAACTTCTAAAACCATATATGTGTGTTGTGTGTCAAAAAGTATGGAAACTTTTGTTAACGTTATTATTTCATTTGTCGGTGTTTCCCTAGTTTTTGACACACTATATATATACGGTTTTTGGCGTACTGTGACGATGGAAATTTGTTTGTATCCCTACGTATGTACAAATATTATGTAGCCATTACATTTATATACTACCTATAGTTTAATGTTTAGTCTTTAGAAATACTAAATTTTAGTGTTTATAGAATAGTATAATATTCATTATTATCATTTTTAAATTTTTTTTCCTTCTGTTTTTGAATGTTTGAAATGGATTGTATTTTACATTGTGCAGACTTTATTCGAAAATAAATATCAAGTACCTACCTCATTAATATAACAAAAAATTGTGTGTACTTTTTTAATTGACAATGTTTGTGCCCGGCATTGAAGTCTCATCAAGCCGAGAGCTATCATGGGAGATCTGCGTGCACAAATCGCCGTTTTACAACGTGACCGAGACCGTACCGAGTTCCTATAACTAAAAGTGTATTATTAGTTTGTCTCAACATTTTTGGTATTTTGTTCTCGATACTCGTTCAAACGTTATCAGGAATACTAATTTTGGAAGCTCATGATGATGATGATGATTGCCACCACAACTGTATTATTTTATATACAAGAGTTGTTCTTGTTTGAATCTGAACAACAGCGGCTTGGACCATTATTATTATATCTTCACACTGTCACCGGTCACGATGATACCGGTAACTACTTCCATCTAATTTTCATTGAATAAAAAAATTCGGCTGTTGGAATTACGCAATCAGTTCCAGAAAAGTTAACAAATTATTGTTGATTGAAGTTTTAATCCATTGTGGTACGGTATATGGACTATATTTATAATGTTACAAGTATGAAGTAGGTACCTACCTACAAAGTACAAGTACACTAAGTCGGTAAGTTAAACTGATAAACTATAGTAGCTAATGTGCTAATGTTAATAGCAATATTATATGATTACTGATATATTATAACGTATATACCATATATATAATTACCATTATAATAATATTATCAATAATATGGTCGTTGACCTCTTATGACTTATGAGTCTTATGTACCAAATTTAAGATGTTGAGGCTTTGGAGTCCCTGGATTCAGAAAAAAATAAGCTATAATTTGATAATGGACTATTGCATAATATTTTCATCTCAGAATTAATGAAAACTTATAAATAAAAACTTCCACGTGTTGGTGTGTTCTACCTACTATAGTTAATGGTTTATGAAATACCTTCTATGTGATTAAAAGTGTAAATGTGTAATTTGCATTAATCAAAAAATCTGCTAGGTGACATTAAAATATCTTCCTAGTATGCTTAAAAAAAAAACAAAATAAACCATTACAAAATGTTGCAAATACTTGACTATTTATACAATATTTCTACAAATATTGAATTTTTTCAAATTAAAATTTAATACACATAGTTTTAAAATTTGTTTCTGTAGATTATCTAATGCAGAAGGCCGATTTTTTAAAAATTTTATGTCCCGAAAAAATTGGGTATTATTACATGGGACGTTTTTTGTATCGACGGAATCCCAAATGGGAAAATTATTCTGTTATTACTTATTAGTAGTGATGGGTAAATATCCGATAAATAAATTTAGGGTAAATAACAAGGGTATTTACCCGGTATTTAAAATAAATACCCCGGTATTTTTTTTTAATTGCGTTTATTCTATTTTATTTCAATATTAAATAAATTGTAAAACCATTTACCAATATAATGTACCTAATACAATGTTACTTGTAATTTGTAATTAAATATTAAGATAAAATCAGGCTAAAAACTTATGTAGTGTTAAAGCTTTAATTATTTGAAATAAAATAAAAACAAATTATAATTTTTATAATATACATCATCATGGTATAAAAGAATAAAACATAACAAAATCAATAAAATTCTTTAATTAAAAAGTAAAAAACTCTGATCATCTTGATCGGAAGAAGATATTAATTCTCCATCGCTACTAGTATCATCATAAATTACAGTTTGATCACTATCTGAATCACTTTGAGAGCTTGAAGACTGTTCTGTATTCATTGGGGCAATATAATTAGATGAACTTTGTACTTCTTCTATAACTACTGAAGAATTTTTAGAGCTTTCTTCATTTTTTTTAGAAATACTACACATTTAATTTTTTAGTTTTCAGTTGTAAGACAGATAAGTTAATTTTCCAGCTCTTTCAGTAGTTAATTTATTTCTCTTTTTATTGTGTATCCAAGAAAATTTACTAAACGTTCTCTCCGTAGCAGCTGAAGTACAAGGAGCAGACAAAATTCTGACAGTAACTTTAGATAGTGGTGATATATGATTAAGAAACTGCCACCATTTTCAGGGTTCAGATAAAAGTGAACTTTCCCAAAAAAATTTTTTTGAAAATTTCTCATTTTTTGATTAATAATTTGACAGGTCTTCCATAATATTTACTCCCATTAAAATTCCTAATTCATAAATCAATTCTAAAGCATCAATTCTTTCATTACTATTTAGTTTACAGCCTTGAGTTTTCGGATCTAGTAATTCAGCAGCTAAATGAACTGTTCCTAATATAAATAGTTTTCTTTTTTTAATATCAGCTACAATTTTAATTTCTTCAGCTATAGAAAATAAAGGATTTAGCATTGATTTTGAAAAAATTAAGTAAAATATTTATAGCACACGGTAGTCGCCAAACACGCACACGCACACCAACTTCAGCAGTGTGACGGCCCTCGGTGCGATAAAAAAAAAATAAATACCCGATTTTGGATAGGTATTTATATCATGGGTATTTACCCGAAATAAATTTCTTACCCATCGGGTATTTACCCAGTGCCCATCACTACTTATTAGTGCTATTACAATATTATTTTAGATTTTGAGTGGAACAATGTATGTATTGATTTTACAATGAAGTGTTTTTTTTTATTTTTATTTATTTTTCATTTTTTTTTTTTTGCGTCTGTCATCACCTTTTAGGGCAGTTAAAGTACTTAGATTTTCTTCAACAGTATCTTTTTTGATAGGAAAGTGAATGTAGTTGGTACTTTGGGGGGTCAAAAGTAAAAAATTCCCAATAGTTTTCAAAAGTGCCGTGGAAAACAAAAGAAAATTTAAAGAAAAACAGGAAATTTTACGCAAAATCAGATTTTTGTTTTTGGTGCAACTCTTAAACTAATGACCGTAGGTACATGGAATTATGACTCAATGTTTATATTAACATTTTCTATACGCCATAACTTTTTCCAGATATTTTTACTTATTTTGAGCTGTTTACGGACATTTTCAGTTTCCATTTTTTTTAGTTTTTTTACTAGGTTAAAAAAGCTTGAAAATTGAATAGAAGGCTCCTAGTATATTGTTTCGAAAGCAAATGAAAAAAATTAAAAATCCATAGTTTTTTTTATAAGCATTTAAAGTTCAAATATTGACAAAATACGTAAACATGGCGAAAATTTGCAAATTATTTTAAATTAAAAATCCTAACCTTTATCTAAAAAAAAATGTCTACATTACAGTCAAATTAAATTTTTATGAGCGTTTGAAATTCATATTTTTACAACATTTGATAATTACTCGATTTCTCATCTAACGATTTCCTTATTTTGTTGTAAATTGTAATTAAAAAACGAATAACTGTAAATACATGAACATTTTACTGAATGTTTATATTTTCATTTTTATACACTATACCATTTTATCTGTTGTGTAAAAAGCGTGAACATTTAATGCAAGGCTCCTGATATATTGTTACAATAGCAGTTGAAAAATATTAAAAATACATATGCACAGTTCTTTTTTAAGCATTTAAAGTTCGAATTTCGACAAAATTTATCAAATTTAAAGTTATTTTATAGTTGAGAATTTATAAAATGTTCAACATTTATAGCTAAGGATTGAAAATTTAAAACAACGATTCACGTAAATAGGTTAGGTATATAAAAATTACTTTATTTATAACTAGCTGATCCCGTGTACTTCGTTGCCCGTTAAATGTACCAACTCTTTATGGCTCAAACTTTGTACAATTTGTTATTTAATATTCGGTGTATGGTGTTCAAAATATATCTTAACTTTTCCGTTTCCCGGAATAAAAATTATGATTTGCAGCAGTATATTATCAGGTGGGCAATCTACCTATGGTAGATCGCGGACCCCGTGCTGTTTGTACGTAGGTGTATGATTTAACTCTACAGTATCAAAGTTATACCAAGTTGGTCGTATTCCACCTATGGTGGATTAATATAATCAATTAATACAAAATCCTAACCTAACATAACTACTAATATCAGATGAATAAAAAAAAACAAATTTAACCATTCCTAAATTAGTCTGTCTTCTTCTCAGATGTTTAATCTACACACAAACGTTCATACCAAGCTGAACCCGTGCATTCTGTTGTCCGTTAAAAAAATTATGATTGTTCAACTGTTTTTGGGTGTAACTTGCTGCAATGTTCAATAATTTGATTTGGTGCTAGCTTGTACCTGATCTGCCCAAATAACCAATAATAAATAAATACTAATTTCTACTGTAGACTGTAACCAATGGCAACTATTTAAATAATAAATGAAAATAAAATTTCCAATTTTCATCGTGAACCTCAAGATCCCTGTTTGAGCACCTCTTTAAAATGCAAATTTCAACAAATCCTTTCTTAGTGCCCGATGAAATTATTATAAAAATCTATCATCAAAATTTCAAGTCGATAACTCAAATAGGTTCGGCTCTGCGTTGATTATTGGTAAAGTACACTTTCCTTTAATATATAAAGATAATATCACCAAATATACTTAGTAATATATCATAGGCTGACTGACCGTTTTCGCTCAGAATCGTTTTTCTTATACAATGATATTATATCGTTGAATTCAAATTTAACACCATCCATTACAGTGACCCACTTGTAACCTACTGTACAGCAGCTGCTCTAGAGCGACATTCACTTACCCACCTTTTTTCTATTAAATTATCTTTTATAAAAATGTATAAGCAAAATTGCTTTTTGAAATGCAAAAAGCGGGAAATTCATGTCTAATATATTATAGAATATACTAGGTTTCAGGTGTAGGTACCACGTTATTGAGTAAATAACTATAATAATGTATAATTTGTTGAATGTGAATTCAATGATCAATCATTTTATACGAAAAACGATCTAAACGAACAAGATGGTATAGTATTTATGTTATACCTTTAATAATTACTAGATATTGTTTGATTTCAGGGGCCGCCCCTCAAGCTGTATTTCTAAACAATTTTATACTGTTAAAAACAAAATTACAAAAAAAATCATCGAAAGTGCCAGAAAATTATGACTTGGCCTCGCCCCCTAACCATGTCCTAGGAGCCGCCCCTGTTCAAAGGAGATTGGAAACGGTGATTTTCTGTCTTTGTCTAACACATGTGGAGTATAGGAGTTTAGATGTTATCATTCCAAAGTATCGATTCATCTAGTGAATCGATAAAAATTCTAAAAACAGATTTGAATTTGTTGTCATATTAACTTGAGATCAAATTTCCTAAGACAATTTTTACTGAAGTAAGGAAATGGAATATTTAAATTTTCGGAGAAATTGAAATCGAAAAAAATAAAAATCTGGGAGTCTATCTTAAGTAGACTTGACGGCAAAGTCAAATCTGTTTTAGGAATTCGTATAGCTTCACTAGATCAATAATGCAGGTACGTTAGAATGAAAACACATCGAAACTCTTATGTTCCACATCTGTTAGACAAGATAGAAAATCGCCGCTTTCAATCCCCTTAATTCGGTTGGATTAAATGTTTTTTTGCAAATATATTCCTATAACTTATAAGACTGACTCACTGTAAAATAGTATGAATAGATTTGTGACATAAAAATCTTAAAAATATTTGTGAACTTGTTTGTAAAATATAAAAATTATAGTATAATAGTAGTATTAGTGGTGAAAATTTACACAAATCTATATGACCAATTTTTTTTTGAATAACTAACAATAACAGTAAACAACACAATAACTAATATCGTTCAAAGAAAACTCATTATTATTTTACTTTTGTCAAAATTTAAACTTCAAACAAATAAATTGTAATTTGTAACGTACCTATGTATTTTTGATATCTTTGAACTGTTGAACAGTTATAACAACTTAATGTGGAGAGCTTTATATTGAATATTCAAGTCTCAATACTGATATGGTTTAATATTGGATCAAATGTGAACTGAAAAAATACAAAACAACATTATGAGGAACCTTGACATATTATATTTTATTAAATTGTTAAGCTTTTCAATGGAGAATGTTGTTGAATTGCAACAAGTGTCAACAACAATAACAAACACAAATCGATTTTGTTGAAAATTGGTGTTACGTAAACATCACTGTTTACTCTCTATGTTTTTTCCATTTATTTAGAAAAGTACCAAATAGATAAAATTGTCTAGGAATCAAATACTGGACTGGCTATAGCCAACGGCCCAGTGGGCAAAATTATAATCGGCCAAATGTTCACTCAATATTTAAAAAAAAAAACTATTTTCATAATTATTTTGATACAAGAAAAAAACTGAGTTTTTATAATAGCGACAAAAATCAATTATAAGTTTTATAATAAATTCTAAGGTTAAATATTTACTTTAGAAACTAATGAAAATCAAATCGTTATTTATAATACTTGTAATAACATTTTTTCCATCAATAATGAACTGTTTAAATGCACTCGTTCAAAGGATTAAAAACCCACTCTGTAGGCTATATATCTACATTACAGTGTATTACATTTTGTCCACATTATTCATTTTGTATCACCGGCCTGGCTCATTAACATATAGAGCGGACCAGTGGGACCTCCCGGCCCAGTCCACCCAAACCAAATTCAAAAATGAAAAATGAAGCAAATTTTCTGCTCAAACTCGTAATTGTGGACACGATAATAAAAACTATACACATTATAGGTACTTATACTATTGTGAGACCAATATTATTTTCTTATTAGAATCAAAAATTGTTTATTAAAAAAAAATGTACGATTCAATGGTTGTAAAATCTTTTACAAAAATTATATCATATAATTCATGAAATTAAAAAAAAAAGTTTTTCTGTGAACAATATCCACGGATAAATTAATAGTATTAATTGGATTCACAGAAAATATTGCACTTATTGGACTTAACTACCAGTTTAGCGTATAATATTGTATAGATTTATTTATTTATTTTATATTCATAGATTTATATTGCTATTACATATGCCTTTAACTTCTAAGCCTTTTTCTTATAATATTTATATATACACGCGTCATGCAATTAGGAAATGTTTTCGTGGGTTGTTTCAAAATAATTTATAACAACTCCTAACATTTATACGATCATATTTATTGGCTTTTATTTTTACCTGAAAAAGAAAATGGGGAGTAAAATGAGTATTTTAAGTTTTAACCACCCCTGACAAAAAGTTTCACCCCTGTCACAGTTCTGTTTGCGCATGCGTTGACGCTTGCCTTTCATTAATATTTTCCTTTGGTTTATTATTTCGGAAGGGAGAAAGGTTTTCAAGGCACGCGCGCCCCACAATAAGCAGCACGTCCTCTTACAATTTCCATTATAACCTGATTGTAAACGAAAGCCAAAGAGAGAAATTATATTTAAGTACAATATACACACCTAGGTACCTAATAGTTCTTGATACAATATTTTTATTTTTTTGCATAAAGCATAGAATTGGAAATGCTAGTCAAAAAAGTGGGTTAGTGGATGTCACTCTGCTGTACAGTAGGTTACAATAGTGAGCCACTATAATGGATGGTATTAAATTTGAATACGAAAAAACATTTTGAGCGGAGATGGTTCGTCAGTCTCGGATAGTTTATATAATATTTATATTGTTATTAGGTACCTATTGTTAATAAGCCAGTGAGTGAAATTAATATTATAGAACTACAAAAAAATGACTAAAATCGTTATTCTTGGATATTTAATATGTAATTTCGTCCAAATTTTAACTTAAATTAACTATAAAAAAACTGTGTTGATGTATATTTTTAAATTTTTTGGTTACAGAATTAACTCTTTACGTGCAACATTGTTATATATTTTCAATCCTAAGCTACAAAAGTAGAACATTTTATAAGTTTTTAACAATAAAATAATTTTCAATTTTCAATTTGATAAATTATGTCTACATTTGAACTTAAAAAGCTTACAAAAAAATCTTGCCTATGTATTTTTAATCTTTTTAAGCTGATAATGTAACAACGTATGAATAGCCTTATATTACATTTTCAAGCATTTTGACCCAACGAATAAAATTGTAGGTATTGACATTTAACCTAATCATCAAACAAGATACTGAAGTTGAAAATCGAAGCATTTTTATATTTTACTGCCCAAAAAGGTGATAGTAGACACAAAAATAAAAATAAATAAAAAACACACAAAATTGTAAAACCAATACATTTATTGCTTCGATCAGAATCGAAAGTCTCGTACCAGGCATATAATAATCTTTCTACTTCTATTGGTACATCGGTTGCAAATTGGACACACTGGTGTTGGTTCGGGATACGGTGGGATTTCTCAGTAGGTACCTAATATCATGTAAATAGTACCTAGTATCATGTAAAATATATTTAATTTTAACTAAATAATTATACGATTTTAAATTTTTGATCTGAATAATATTATTTGTTTTAGTATTTTTTATAGACAAGATGATGACAATATTTCCAAAATATTATACCTATAAGTATAACAATTTTTGGCAGTTTAGATTTTTGAAAATGCTGAAATTTTTTATCTGTCTATAGTAGGTAAGTACTTACCTAAAATAATACCTCCTTTTTTCCAACTATATATTTTTAAAAAAATTTTAAATTTGGTATAAGCAGTACGAAAACAAATGGTATCATATACAGAATAATATACTGCACAAATTTCAATATATTAATATTATTGTCCTACTAGCATATACAAATTAATAAATTTACTTTTGACTGACCAATGTTTTAAATTTGGATTTTTGAATTAATACCTATTTTATTTAAGCAATGGTATTTTTTTATTTATTTCAAATATTTTCGTTAATAGTTTTTTTTTTGAAACCAAAATAAGGAACGTCAAAACTTCTATATGATATAGCACACAATTGTATGCACCTATCTGTCGATAAAAAATTAACTTAATTTTAAATGAATTTTTAGCCATGTTCATCGAGTTAATATTTAATTTGTATTCTTCGATTTCGTTTCATCATTGGTCTAGTTTTTCGTTTTGAGATCGTAAGTAAGGCATCATACCGTTTGGTTTAAAAAATCTCAGTATATAAACTGAACTCCAATAAAAAATAATAGGTATACACTTGATTATAACGACCGTATTAGGAAATAAATGTAATTGTTCATGCACATGTACAACATTTTAACAATATCAGGACTAATGGCCAAAGGGTCGAAGTGCAATAACGATTGATTAAAAATAAACAAATTAAGTTAAAAAATGAAATTTTCCAAAATAATAAAATACTCTAAATATAACACAGCATAATTCCATGAAATATTTGTCAATATGGCAGTTACCATATTATACTGTCTACTTTTGTAATGTTTATTGAGCTGTGCGTACATATCTCCATTTTCTTTCTAATAAATCCATTCAAATTCTGATTTTTAGAATTTTAAGTACCTATAGCACTTATATGGACCATGTTTTCATTTATTAAGATTTGCCAATTGGCTCGATTAGCTCATATGAGAAAAACACCGTTTTATTAAGTTGTATTATTACCGTATTATTAAGTGTTAAGATGTAATAATTGTTAAATTAAAATCTCAATAAAACAAAAAAAAGCGGGTAAGTGGATGTCGCTCTGCTGTACTGTAGGTTACAAGTGGGTCAATGTATAATGGATTGTATTAAACTTGAATTCAATGATACAATATCATTGTTTAAGAAAAACGATTCTGAGCGAAGACGGTTTGTCAGTTTGGATTTTTTATATTGTTATTATTTATTATAGCCTGTTAGTTGAATTAATATTATAATATTATTATTTTTTATTCGTTGGTATGGTGATAAACAAAGCGTTAGAAATTAAAATCCCATTTTTAGCGGTTTTTCGTAATTTGTCGGTAGTTTTTCCCGTGTCATTAAATAACTATTGAGAAAAATGACCTCTCTCATCAAGTTTTCAAATAATCATAACTCACATATCTTTCAAACTCATTATAATTTATAATGGGTATTGGGCATAAACATATCCTTAGTACACAAAGTTAAATAACTCAAAAACAACTTGTTCAGATTTTCTGAAATATCTACATACTCCAACATTTCAAAAAAATAATTAGATTAACAATTAACATGACAATGTGCGATTCTCATTCAAGAAAAAAGATGTATCGCCACAAGCATGTCAGAAATTACATAAAAATATCTAAATAATTAAAAATATAGTCCTTAAAAATAGCATACAACTAATTAATATATAAATATAAATATATAATACAATAATATACTTCGTAGTATAGACTGACTTGCTGGCACACCGTCTCCGCTCATCATCGATTTTCGATTAATTTTTGACGAGAACATCGCATTTATTATATTATTAATTATTAATTATTTAATTATACTATAACAGTTTGTATAAGTTTATATCATTAACCCATATCATATACTATTGTTATTAACTATTTTAAGGTATTAATGACTTACTGTAGAACAGTGTGAATAGGTTCGTAATATAAATGTTAAATAGGCAAAATAGCCTAAAATCAATCTAAATATTTTGAAAAAGTCAACAATACAATTATTTATTATTATATACGTAAAAGTTTGGCCCCCCTACAAATAGTATTTTTGAATTACAACAAAATAACTAAGATCGTTATTCTTAGTTTATATCCAAAATATATAAGAAATAAGTTATTATATCCATTTATGACAACACTTTAACTTCAAATGTCTAATAAAAAAAATAATAAGCATTTTCATAACTAAAAAATAATAATAATAAAAAAACACAAATCATTGTAAAACCAAGATATTCATCGAGTCGTTCAGAACCAAAAATAAGCACTGAGTATGCTTGGTACAAACTTAATGCACCTATAAAATAATGTACAGTATCGCTGTATCATATATTTTTACAACTAGAAATCGTCTACAGGGAGTATAATATAGAGAGTCCCCGGGCCTTATCGGGGTCGTTATTCGCAATCCGTCCACGAGTGCCGCCGATCATTCTCAAAACGAATATAATATATATTATACATAATATGTGCCCTTGTCGTGGGTACTGTATTATGGATTATATTATCAGTCACAGTCGCGGGATATCCAGTACTTTGAATATAACCACGTCAGTAACAACGTGAGGTAGGTAGTTGCAAGTGCTTATTGCGATTGTCGTATAGTCCCGCCCATCGCTCAGCCGCAATGACTTATTATATTCGTATAGAGTAATCCCATCGATAACACGTCGTTTCCGTTTGCCCTCGCGGTTTTGACGGTACAACTCCGATCACTCAACCGGAACAACGACGATAGGAAAAAATCATCAAGTCGTCGTCGTCGTCGTCGTGAAAACTATATTATTATGGTTCCCTGGTGACGGCCAACTAAAATATCACACGTTTTAGGCCTTGGAGCGCAGATCCGCTTTTCGAATTCTATGAAGTTGCACGGTTGCGTTCAGATTATAATAATATATACGACGAATAGGTATTAATGTATTATATAATATGTCACACAACGCTGTCTGAGGTGACCAGAATCATGATTAGTACCTGCACCTTTAAGGTACCTGCGATTTTCAAATACGTCTTGTTAATAATATTATTTAATACTGAAAAATCCATTTTCTTTGCCCAAATTATATTTTCAACGTTTATAATTAATATTAATAATTTAGTTGATCGCTCGACCTATACAAATAAAATAATTAAATGCTTTACTCATTTTGTTAATGTAATATAGTTATAATATCAAAGATACACTAACACATTATTTTGTTTATATTATATCAATAATAGGTCTTGAAAATAAATGAGAATTATATTTAATTGTTTTAGGTAAGTAAATTAGGTCATGTATAGTGAAGATGACTTTTATGGCGTTTGAAAATCTATTGTCTATATTTTTCGATGACTTATCATAGTTATTATTAATCGCTTATATGTTTCTAATCGTTATAAATTATACTATTGTTGATCTTATGGAAATACAACTACCTACTACACACGAGTATATTTTATTATTATATTATTTTTCAGCATAAAATACACTTGCCACAAATATATCTATATACCATTATAATACCTATGGTTATTATTATTAATATTATTTAAATTATTTTGTAACAACACATTATATAATATAACTCGTCATATCAATTATTATTATTATCATTGTTTCTAATAAGGTCGACGACCGCGGGAGGTCGTCGTCCGGCATATTTATAAATTTATTCTTTCTCCAATTGCTTTGCTATCGCTGTATTTTCGTTGTCACATTTTCGTAGTCTAGTCTGTTCGAGACGACACTACCGGTTTTGTTACGCATTATATTTCACACAATGCTTTAAACGTCCTGTTTTTATGTTAAAAAAAAAATCAAAAAACTTTTTTGTGTCGTTCAGTTAAATTTAAGATTCTAATTTTTTTCAATAGTTGTACATAATATTATAGTGTTTGCCAGAACACGCTGGACCCCCCTCCCTTCTTCAATTGGTGACCTCTACGAGATTGAATTTGGTCGCGTCATTAGGTATATGGATAGAATTATAGTTGCAAATAAGCTTAGACTTGTGTCAACCAATTTTTTTATATTTGATCTCCAAAACGAGAGTGGTTTAGAATCAATCGTAAACGATATACGAGAGTACACAATTTCGAGTAGAAAATCGGAGGCTATTAAAAATTGTAGGTTTAAGTGTAACCGTTCAACGGGTAAGGGGTGACACTAAGAAGTTTAAGACATATACGAATTTTAAAGTTGATAAGACAGCACAAAAAGTCTCAGTTTTTTACACGAAAATGTGATGCGTAAATCGTTGAATGTAAAGTGCGTAACAAAATAGGTAGTATCATCGTTGCGAATAAACTAGCCCGATGTGACAACATAAAATATAATACATACAGGCATACAGTCACGATAACAGTTTGGGAAAAAATAAATATGCCGGACGACGACCTCAGAAACAATGATAACAATAACTAGTGTAAGAAAAGTTATATAATATTATCTAGTGCAACAAAATAATTCAAATAAAAATAAACATCATTTTCTTTGTCGACTGCATAGGCGCCACTAGACTTAAGTTTTAGGGGGTGCTAAAATTGTTAATAGTTGATAAATATTCGACAATACCCATCTAATAAATCCTCATCCTCAAGCTCCTTTAATGTGTTTAAATTAGGTATACAATTGAGAGACTATTTTTTAATATTATACACTAAAGTATTTCAGTCAGCCACAATGTCTAAGGATATTTTATAATTTATTTATATTATTATCAGTAATTTAATTTTCTATAAGTATACTGTTTAGTAATTATGTCCTATGGACTATGGTATATAGAACTGTTAAGTACTAAAAACATCGCATAACATATTATATTAATATAGCAGTAGGTATATTATCTGGACTTTGCCCAGGTTAAAATTAATCTAAGTTTATTTCGTTTTCCGTTTTGCGACGATTGAAGCATGTAATAAAATACAATTACAATGATACATTTTATTAATTTCCATTCCTTAATTCTATTATGGATATATAAATATATTTTTTATATTCAAACACATATACAACTGGAAACAGATTTAGCGAATACATAAAAGCCAATGTAAATGTAATATCGTTATGATTGGTATTCGTATGTGTGCTTACATTAAAATTATCATATTATGTGCAGAATTAAGAAGGTAAATAATAATTTCAAATCATAAAAGTAATCATTGTAATTATGTTCATACTTATTTAATTTCAATAATATTATTTTTTTTAGTATAATTGTAAAAATTGTTATATGATATACGTATTTCTAATAATAGTATTATAACCTGTAACCAATGTCAACCATTTCAATAAGCAAAAAATATTTGATTTTCATGAGTCAAAACTAAATTTATACGTGAGATATCCTGTACAAACATTACAAATCTACAGGGGTTGAAAAAATAAGCTATAAACACATCTTACGAATCTCAAGTAATCTATTGTTATAACTTTTATTGAAAACGGTTCAGTAGTTTTTGGGTCTATAGAGGACAAACAAAGTAACATTCATATATCTATATACTAGCTAAATTAAAGCGAAAAAATATTCTTATTGTTCGACTCCTTTTGGGTGTAACACGCTGTGGAAGCAATGTCTTTTTAAATGTAAATGATATTATACTTTAATGTATAGCCAATCTCGACCGGTGATGTCCGTGAAATTTGCAGCAGTACATTAACAGGTAGGCAATCTAGTATCAAAGTTATACCAAGTTTGTCGTTTTTACTTAATTCAACCTACGGCGGAATAATACAATCAATTAATAACAAATCTTAACCTAACCTCATAATAACCTCCAATCTTAAAATCCGAGGAGATAAAAAATACGGTGAGGTGTTTGAGCACCTCCCCGGGTTGGATTTTATCCTTTTTTTTAAATTAGCCTATCTTCTTTCGATAGGTTTAATCTATCTCTGTATAAAATTTCATCGCAATCGGTCCAGCCATTTAGGAATGCATAGAAGACACACACACAAACATTCATTTTAGATTCTGAGCGGAGTGAGGAAGCTAGTATGGTTTTACGATGATGTTTACTTTTTTTTTCTGTAAACAAAATGTCTACCAGAAGGAGTACTTCCATTTCAACATGGAGTATCTTATCTTTTAAACAATTTTACCAAGAAAAATGTACTTTAGAGAGATCATCTTTCGATTTTCTCAATAATATTTTAGCGGCACGGGAAAACCCACCAAAATACTCTATTGCTATGCTATTGTTTTCTAACGCTTTGTTTATCATCATAGAAATTAATAAAATTTTAAAATAACCACTAAAAAAATAAAAAATGTATAAATGTATATTTATATTTATTTATAATTTATTCAATTTACTATTGAACATTTACATAATTTCAAATTATATAATATTATTTATTAAACATACTAATTTTTATATATAAATATATATATTGCTACATAATATAATTACTAATTGTTACATTGATCCTCCACTCAGAATCGTTTTTTATTGAATTCAAATAATTCAATCATTGCATGTATACATGTATACACAGTGCTCGAATTGGGAATTATTAAGTAGAGGAGCTCAATCCAACAATTTATAAACTGCGTTCGCAAAATTATTCAACGCAGACTCGTGGG
>NC_042493.1:75943843-75945018 GCF_005508785.2 Acyrthosiphon pisum
AATGTGACATCGCATAACTACTACTATGTAATTTTAAATAGATGTTATAAAAAAAAGTGTGTATAATTATACTATCCGAGATGTTACTAAGTGATTTCTATGCGATTTAAATTTGAAATAGGTAACAAATAAAAACTATCATTCGACTACTATGGGTGTTATTGTATGCGGAGTCGTATCGATCTATCAACTAGATATAATGCAATTGTCGAGTGCGATATCCCAGAGATATCTTGACATCTCGTCGTTGTGAGATAATCATCGACAAAATCTAAAAACAGAAACTATGAAAAAACTACGACCTATTACTCATTGTGTAATCATCGAGACATCATACAATTTAATATAAATAAAAATACATAAAATATAAATACATCTTATTGTAACTCCATTAAATTATTGTATTATGTATCAAGATCCTATTTCATCTTGCTTAATTAAATAATTTTATAATAACAATAATAATCATAATTGGGGGACGAGGTGGCCGAGCGGTCTAACGCGTCGGCTGCGGCGCTGCCGGTCGCAGTTTTGATTCTCGGCCACTGGGCGGCATTTTTCTCTGGGTAAGTCACGGTGTCCGGAGAACAAATGCCGCCATCCCCCACCCCGGGGCATGGCAGAAACCTACGGGTGCCCCATTCGAAACTCTGCCAAAATACACCCACGTGTAACACTCACCCAGTGGCGTCATTTCAACTTTCAATAGAGGGGGGCAAAGGTTTTGACTTTTGACCGGCCCGAATGGGTAAAAGAAAAACATTGCCACCGCAATGACCAGTAAATCACTCAGCCGTTCATTTCCCATTGTTAGCCGCAGATGGGTTTTAACTAATTTTAGAGAAGAAAAAAAGCGTTCATTGGATGCAGTAGTAACAGGCAAAGTCATAAGGATATTTATAATTTTAAGAGTTTCTTGAAAAGCATTTGGAAGTTGATTTTAAATTTTTGAAATAGAATAAAGGTCATGAATTCCTAAGGTTACTGAACTAAATATTAACAAAATACAGAAAAGTTTACTGTGAATACTGAATTGTGATAAACGAGTAAGCGACTGTCGTCTGTCGCAAGTTGACAGAAGTCTGAGATCAATGATAAATACTAAATAGGTAAGAGTGTAATGTGAAATCGATTGTTGTTTTTAGAATTTGTAATAATTTTAGATTTTAAAAATA
>NC_042493.1:75946213-75960179 GCF_005508785.2 Acyrthosiphon pisum
GGCTGCTTTTAAATCAGACAGGGGCAAATGCCCACCTTGCCTCCCCCCCTCCAAATGACGCCACTGCACTCACCTACCGTTCTATAACTCACAGTACCTCCCCTCTCCCAATGGCCTAAGTTGCCGCGGGATAAAAATAATAATAAAAAAAAAAAAATAATCATAGTTCTTCAAAATGAATTGTCTTGGACTGTTTAAAAAATAAATGGTTATATATACCAAGTTGGTATTACCAACAGGTAGCAAATCCATTACTATATAGCTCTACTTCATGAATTATAAAAAAAGATAAGAGTACCTGCCTTATTTCTATAATACAATAGATACCTAACTTACTATTCTTATGTTAGCTCTTAAGTTATACCTACTAAGGTATACTAAATAATAAATAATCTGATTTCTTAATGCTAATAATTAATTATTTCTGTACCTAATTTAAAGTTCTAATAATAACCTAAATATTAATAAAGAATTTAATTTTTTCAAAAATTGAAATTAATACTTGTTTTATTTTATTTATGTATATGACTGTATGAATTTGCATAAATTTAGTTTGATAAATGATAACCAAATTATTATAACTACATAACAAACTAACAAATAAAGTTGATTGGATTAATTACTTATTGCAGGTTGCTTGGTAATAATTAGTACTTAGTAGGTAGGTGGCAGATAAGTTTTATAAGTTTATACCTACTTTATTGAACAATGTATAAACTAGAAGTCTATAAATCATTAATATACCTATACCAGTATTGTTTGTAATACATTCATATTTCATTATAATGCTTATACCACGTACCAAACATCCGACTATTACCTAATACGAGTCTAAATATACTACCTATGTTATTTCTATTGAGGTATCTTGTTAGTGTGTCTCTGTATATTTCTATTGAGGCATAGATCATTGAAGTTAGAGGTGTAGGGTTCGATCTCGACTCAGGTCGTTGGTGTGATTTGATAAGACTTGAATATTTTTTTCCTATTTTTCCGGATTTCACTTTGTGTACTCTCAGCGAAGTCGGTGAGTTGAAATAGGGAAGTTTCGTGTTACTATATATGATTGCTATGAAAGTTATAATGTGACGAAATATAGAACATGGTTTTGCGACATCGCATTCAGTAACTTCACAAGTAGGGATATTAACGGTGCCTAAAACATCTCCGCGATACCCATAGGTATTAATATTAAACTTCACATTTCACAAAATAGGTAACTGCAGCTGTATAAAATCTCTAAGAATCTATTTTGCACACAGGGAAGATACCACATGCACTTATTATATATATAATAATATGTTTGTTTATATGTTATAGAAAGAGGTTCATCTAAGACATCTTCGCATACATTATCAATAAATCCAGTGAAACCCGATGGAATTTACCGTACGATATGCGATGCAACTAATTTATATCTCAAATGATAAATTATCAGATTTAACTAGATCTGTAGATCTCAAAAAATGTTTATTTGGTTACTCGAAAATAAATTATAAAAATTATATAAATTTTATAAGCGAATTTTCTTAAAAGTGTCAATGTTATTGACTATTTAACTACACAATATAGGTTTAATCAAATCAAAATATTAATAGTAATAATACAATTAAAATATAATAACAATACGTATTATAGAATTTATACATTATACGGGTATAATAACACCATTTTAATTTTGAATAATTTATACTTTTTTTTAATAATGGATAGTAAGCTTAATAGTTAATATCTACATTTTATTTATTTTTGGATGTACAACTATGACATACTGTGTATCATTGAATATAATATATAATACCTATATTAACTAGCATTGAAAAACGGATTGAAATGTTCAACACCCGAAGCTATAATGATACTGATATTGCAGCCGCCGGCCACCTTTTTTATATCTTATCCTCCATATCATCTTATTATCTTTCCATGTGGTTAAATTGCATCGATACGTCAAAACATGAGTGATTTAAATACATTTTAAATGGTCAATGTTGCAAGTACCAGACAAAAGTAACCAAGTTATGTCAAATAAGAACAATGATGGTATTTACATTTTATTTGATTTTGAAAGTAATTTTAACTCCAAAATAATACTTTAAAAAAAATTAGTCATGTGTATTTTACATTTTTACAATTACTAAAAAACAACTTATATGGGATCTTGTATTAAATACTATAAGTTTTTAACCATATTTAAAATTCAACAATTAAAAAAAAACTTAAAATTCAATAATTTCAAATGCCTATAAATAGCTCAAAATTTGTCTAAATATTTTGAAACTGTAATCGCTTACAGTAAAATATAAAAATATATGTAAACATTTCAAATCTTACATCATTGTAAGAGTTAGAGCTGTAATTAATTTTCCATGTCTATTATTTTAGATTCTTAACGAAACGATAAATGTATTAAGTTTACAATTCTTCAAAAATGCTTCAATCATCATCTTACTTAAATATTATTTATAGGAACAATGTAGATTTAGTTGGCACTTAAAGGGGTCAAAAATAAAAGATCCCAGTACTTTTTTTTTAATATTTGAGGAGAAAAATTGGAAAAATGTAAATATAGCCGCTTTGCTGTACAATTATAGGCGTCAAGTGTATTTCGTTCTTGAATAATCATTGTAATGTACGCGATATATATTTTTAGATTTGTGGTTTCTGTGTGAAAACATAATATTTATTACAAAATCATAAAAGGTATTTTTCGTTTTTTTTGTTCCTGAAAAATTTCAAAAATTGGTCATGCCTGATTTGGAAACTACACCCCTTTTGTCAAGAATCATGTATGTATTACATTTCAAAATACGCTTCAAAATTCAGCTAAACAAATTGAAAACTTTATAAATTTTGAATTACAAAATTCTTGCAAATTTTTGTGATTTTGAAGTATTTTGTCAACATTTGAACTACACACGCATATCAAAAATAATCGTGTATATATATATTTTTTTTTACTGAACAAAAATGTATATTTACAATCTGTATTTATGTGTAGTACAATAATTAAATGGGATGTGGGTTGATTAGCAGGAGGGGGAAGTCACCCAATGGTGGCATCCCGTATATCTATTTAAAATTTTTTTTATTGCTAAAATAATAACGTATGTGAAATCTTGTATTACATTTTCAAGTTATTTGATTAAACCTAAAATTTTTCATCAACACTAAAAAAACTAAAACAATTCGAAAACATTAAAATCCTTTACTTAATGACATATAATTACTTACATATTATGCCTTAAATGATGTCTAAATATTTTTAAATTTTCATTGAGTATATTATCAAATATCATATTTTTTTTCTAATTAAAGTTTAATTTCTAAAGAAAATATTTTGTATACTATAAATGTTGCCATAGTTCTATTAATTAGTAAGAAAATCATTAAATTATGTCTTTATAGCTATTCCCCTTGGCCCTTTAAGTTGCATCGTTAACAACTTTACGTTTTGTTTTTTACATTTTACTCAATAGGTATTCAATATTACTCCCCTGTGAAAACTTGAGTGTGTGGTATTAAACTTATTTTTTATACCAAAAACAATTTATATGTTTTGTTTGTTGATTATGTAGTTTATTATTTTAAATATGGTTTTCAGGAAATATATTATATATTACATAATAAAAAAATAATGGAGTGTTCTGTGTTCATAAGGTATGCGAAATTTGTTTTTATTGTTACGGACCATGAAACATGAATATTAAAAAGTAAAATATTTTATTTGTATTGTTTGTATGAAAAAAAAACCGTTTTAGATATATTACAGCAGGGTTTATATCAAATTTAATTTTAGTTCACAATTTTAGGCTCATTTTTTCAAATACCAGTATAATATTATCCTGTTGAGGTGGTGTTTGTTTTTATTTTTATCGTTTTCATGATCGAATCACGGTTAACGGTTTGCTACTAACCACGACCATGCGTTCAATAGTAAATTAGTTAATGGATTTAATTAAAACAACTAAACTTTATCGACTTTCCGGCCACTGATTTATTTACATGACGTTGTTTGCGTGTAAACAACGTGATGTTCTCAGATTGCAGAATTCAACATCTCCGTGAAGCACCGTGTTTGCTGACAGTTTGAGTGACCATTTTATCGGACTAACGTATTTTTAAAGTAGGAAGTCGACTGCTAAAATATACTTTGCCGTTCAGCAGTTAATTATCCGGCAAGCTTATTTGAAATACTTCCAAAGAGAGAAAACAGTATATACAATGGATGGCTGAAAAATAAAGATTCTGTATTCTAACAAGGTGCGATATGAAGACCCGATGTATTCAGTCAGCTAGTCGAGAATTATATGGATATTAGATTCCTAAATAAGTGGGAATTTGTTATAGAGAGTAGATGATGCATATTCCACATTTTATATGCAAGTTGAGTTGCTATCATACTTAAATGGCCTTCGACTTTTTTAGTAAAAAAATTTATAATACAATATCTACTCTATGTTTATAGGGTCGTTAATTTACAACAGCTGGCAACCAATAGTCTACAAAATCTCTACTAAGATGCGGACTCGTAAAAAAAAAACGAAACATATAACCAATGCCTAGTGTATTATAATATATTATTATAATCTGTGGGGTACCTATCATAATGATATACATTTAAATTGAACATTTTAATGTCGTTGTTTTCAACATAGCAGTGTAGCTCTATTGCATATACAATACGCCGTGCAACACGTTTTGTTAGACCTAGTTGGTTTGCATAATATGTTAAGACATAATAATATATCATTTATTATGTCACCTCCTTTCGCCTTATCGTATACTATAATATGCAAGGTACATATATTTTTCTCCATTATAAATTAACGCCAAGGACGACACCTATAATATATTCCGCATTATAAATATGACGGTATTTTATAAGGACCACCGACTGCAGGGATAGCCTAGCACGTGTTTATCATAGTATATACATTATACACTAGTTTGAGTGCCATATAGCCACTTCAATCCCCCCTTTACTACTCACCAATATTTATACATTAAATATTCAAATATTCACTAGTTTATTCTTACCAATGAATGATATTTATTAAATCAAAATCGGTTTAGAAGCGCATAAAAACTAAAATCTTATAAATTTGTGGCACTTTTTTTAAACAAATATTAAACCAAACAATCAAAAATCTAAGGCAAAAAATGTAATGTTAAAGACTTCACCACTGACCACTGCGCTAGCGAGTATAACATAAACATATTCTATAATATGAATACTTATTATGTATAATAAATATAAATTACATTTAACGATAAATTATTTGCATATAGTAATGAAAGCAAAATTCAAGAAACAAATTTCGAAACGTTAAGGAATTAAGTAACTTGATAAAAATGTACATAGGATAGCATAGTTATATAAATGTATAATTCGTTCTGAACAACTAAATCAGAATAAAATATATAAATTATACAACAATAATATAATACATTTTACCCATATCTACTAGCTGCCATTTTTGATTATAACGATGATAATTAACTAGTTAAAAAGTATACGTTTAATTACAAGTTCATTTATCTTTAACATAATTATGTATAATGTATATAGGTATATATTGTTATATTATTGATATGGTGACAAAATGTCTACTTCTATTTATCTAAAAGGGGAATATCTGATATCATCAACAAAAAAAGTTTTTTTTATCATTTTTAAAGTTTTAATAAAACGTACAAAATGTGCTTTAAATATTAATTATCCTAAAATGTGATTTGACTTTATTATAAAAGAGCCCCAGGTATTTAAAAAAAAATACTTTTAGTTTATTTTGGAAATTTCACGTAAAATGACATACTTACTTGTAAATATTAATAATATACAACTATGTTTTAAATTCAGAGTTCTCAAATAAATGATTAATGTCTAGGTGAATGTAAAATTTGTTATTTCTTGTTATTATAAATTATACAATAGTATACACCAGTCGTAAAAATATAAAAAAAATCATAATATTGAATATAAGTATATATTACTACAGTATTACTTAATATAATATACAATTTAACTGATACCTGTATACGTCTTATAAGTATCAGTTTACCGTGCAATATATATTTATGTTGTATGTTGTTGTTCATTACCCTAGTAATTTCCTTCAAAACTAAATGTTATTCAAATTTAAAAAAGTAAGTTTAAAAATAAATATATATTTTTTTTAATTTAGAAAGTTACACCAGAATAACTCGTATAGGTAGGTACGTTAAAATAAATTAAATACAATAATTGTCTAGGAATGAAGTAAAGTTTTAAGAAATATTCGATAATATTTTGACTTTTCTTTGAAATTTCAACAGTATAGTGTTATTGGAATGTCATATTCATGTTTATACTCTCTCCTAAGTCCTAGATGATGTATACTTGCATACTATTATTGTACGTATTACATATAAATATTTTTATAAGACATGTAATTTGTTGCAGCTATTGTGTTTAATGATTTATGATTAATATCAATTGTAACACAAATTATAATTAAAATAATGCCAGTGACAGAATACATGTTGTAAATACATAAAGCAAAATAATATACTTTGTAATTTAAAAAAATAGAGAAGTAATAATGTGATATTAACAAAAATTAACATACTATTTCCTATGATGAAATATGGAGTATAAAGAACGTTATACTTACTACTTAGTCCTTTAATCCTTAGTCACTAAAATCCCCTCTAAAATCAGTTCATACTATATATTGTTTAATTCTACTCAAATTCACTTCCCCTCGTCTATGCAGCCGGACGTTACCAATATATTATTTTACTGCGTTATGTCTTGTGTATATAGAACACACTCGTCCACGATCGAATGATGTATTATAGTGTAGAGGTATACCAACCTTAAAATAACCCATAGACATCAGTATATACATTATGTAGGTACTTACATTGTTTCAAGTATGTACACTCGAACAGTCTCGAGAATATTTGATATGACCACTGTATTATTATGGTGTCGCGGTAAACATAACAGTATATTATTATAATTTATAATAATGTAATCGAGGGTTTTTTGGTGAGAATTCGTGGGTAATTTTAACAACTTTTGAAAAAATACGATCATTAAATATTTAACACTAGTTATAGCTATTATACACAAAGACATGTAGTCTGAGAAGTTTTTATGGATTCGTTTAAACCGTTGATATACGGCTGCCTACATTTTAATTATTATTATTCATTATACTTACCTACGTTGAAAACTCAAAACATGATTGAAGCGTTTACATTCTTAAGAGGAACAAAATATTCACCAAACTGTTGTATTAAATCTTTTAGAATTAACTCTTTTACGGCTAGATTAAAATAATTAAAACATTTTATTGCTGCCTTATTTATTCAATTTTAAATTTTTCTAACTTCGTGATGACTTATGATTATCAAAGCTACTGGCAATAATATAATATATTATTTTAATATCTTGCAACCAATATTTCCAATTTTGACATTGGTATTTACTTTCTAATGAAAATTGACATAATAAGATACTTGCTAAATCATAATTTGTGACTCCGTAAATGACGTGGAAGTAGATTCGACCATGTTCTTTTTCAGTGTTAAAATAGATAATAATAAATACGCACTTGGATTTTTTAATCAACTTTGATTTTGTATGTCTTTTTTCTTATTATTTTGTTTGACAGTTAAAAACCTGACACCATGTTGTGTAATGACAAGTTAAATCCTGATGCATCATTTATAACTAGATAATACTTTTATTTATGAAAACACGTAACGAAAATACTACATATTGTGTATAAGTATACAAAAACATCAGTTCGAGTGCCCGGAGATAGATCAGATATAATATAAAATAACAAAAACAAACGTTTCACGATTTTACCACCTTGATACAACACAAGTAATAACTTATTAATCCATGTCCGATTTATTCAATTATTTTTTTAATTTCTGTAAGAACAATTACTATTGCCTTGTATTACATTTTTACTTTCTTATTTACAAACAATTGTATTATAAATTGATCGGAAAAAAGTTTGACGTTCCCGATGTCTATAAATAACGCAAAAAATGCTAAATATTTTTTAAAAATACTTACGTCATATGATATATTTCCTTACGATAATTTAAAACTAAAAAATTACTAGCACTAACCCAGACAGCATTTTGTAATGATAATATTATAATAATACTCCTTATAATATAACGTTATACTAATATTATTCGTTATTATAATGTTATAATATAATATTATTAAACAAAAAATTTCTGTCTGGGAAGAGTACCTTGTACTTACAAGACTGTATAGATAATGGCTTTAATGGTGTCTATGAAATGGTAACGAAAGTTGGAAGAAGCCGACACTGAAAACGTGACTTGAAGACTGATCAGAAACGCCAATACATGGGCCATCGAGAGCTTTGGTAACTCTAGCTGTCACCGAACTCAGAAGCTGTCAGGTCATGGTTTGCAGAGTACCTACACAAATTGATAAGGAAAGATAACCCCAGGTGTGTGAGCACAGGACAATCAGTTAGAAAATGACGACGCAGAGCATATGATTTTCAGGTGTGATCGATGGTTTATTTAAGCGCAGGACATTAGAGACTATAGATAAATAGTGATGTGAACTCATACCAGACCTTACATTGGTGGGTAAAATGCTAAGGAACTGGAAAGTGGAAACACTGGGATGTGGCCAACGGGTAAGTGGTGCAACTTTTATCTACAAGGGAAAAGAAAGAAAGAACTGTAAGTAACTATAAGTGGAGGTAATGGTTCGTAGAAGAATTATTTAAGTTTTTAATCTACCTATTTAAATTAAATAAACATTACAATTGTACTATAGGCTGAAAGCCAAAATGGGAGGAGTAGGTAACATACATAATAATTAAATGCAAAATAGATACGCTGTTTAATATTGTAATTGTTATTTGCTATACATACTGCAAGTACAATAATTCCCTATAATCTACGTCTATACCTTTATTACTTAAATGCGTGCACCGAGATGGTATGTAAAGATTATAATATTATTGTTTTTATTTATAACTATCGTCCAAAGCACCTATATACTTTTTTAACAAATTTAATGTGCCTACCTACCCTCATCTATATTATTTGATATTTTTAATTTCATAATCTGGAGCACAATACTTTTTTTAACCTGTATGCACAAATGTGTATGAATATGAATACTCAATAAAGATGTTAAACATTGCTGCTATAATTTAGCTGATAAAAAGTTATTACATTAAAATAATGTATTTTTCACAATAATATTATTTATTAATTTAATTAATATACAATTTACATATTAAATTAAATTTACAAATTAAGAGATAAGAGGTATAATATAGATGCGTATGTAAATAATATTTTAAAAAGAAATTGAAATTGATTTTATAGTAGGTATGTTAAAATGTTCAATAAAACACATTGTAAAACAATTATATTATTACTTTAAACTATAATTAATAGATTCAATAACACAATTACACAAAATACTGCTTATATGTAACTACCTAATAAATAATATATTTATGTAAATTTTAAGTAATTTCCTTTTAAGATCAAGTATTATACCAACCATGATAAAATTACACCATAGATTATACTTATATAAATATTATAATCATTTATCATACCATAATATATTATTTAAAATATTTTCATATCAATTCACAAAGTCAAATTCTAATAATTCAAAAATATAATAATTGAAGCATCGTTTTTTACTGTCAAGACGACCTAGTATCTACCTATTCAATTGTTTACAGTTTACACAGAAAGATATCATAGATAGGTAATGATGTATTATGCGTGAAGTATGCATCGGTGTAATCAATAATTTATTTAGGTAAAAAGCCAATTAAAAAACTTTGTATGCTATGAGAAAAGGAGATTGACTTTTGAAAGTTCACAAATTCTTTTCAACCATAATATGTGGTAAGAATTTGTGATTTTTTCTAGACTCGCTTCTGGAAACGTGGTACTAGTTGATTAATTGTTGGTGCATACTTATATTTATTTATGTATAGTGCGAGGAAAAATTCACAGTCCACCTCTACATTTAGGTATATGGAAATTACTGCATACTGCATAGGTAGCTGTCGTATAGGTAGATGCCATACAATAGTTTAGGTACCTAATATAAATTTCAGGGACAATTGTGTAAGTACTGAATTACATTGTACAGTGTACACCCTACAGTATGTGTATTATTTACAGTGCATTGTGTACACAACAAATGCGTAAAGCCATTTGATAAAACAATTTGAATTTTTTAGCAACCGTGCAACATGCATAATAGTATAATACCATACAAATATACAATACTGCAGCTAGATGTCACTATGGGGTGAGAGAATAGGGTGCGTAGAAAATGATTTTTATTTAATTTAATTTTTTAATTGTATTTTAGACGGGTCTTAGTGTTTTTCTCTGATCGATTGGTTTTTTCTAATAAACGCCACGCGTATTTCAAAACTATTAATGCTTTCATTATTTTTTTACATTATGCTGTAACAATATTTATTTCAACAATATCGTACGGGAATTTTAAACGTTATAATTGAATTCTCGTGTTGTCCGACGCGAAACGAATACGCGTATATCTCTATTTATTTAAGATATGGAAATGTCAAACTGACTCACGACCAGTGATTATTTTCACGAGCCGATTTCAATAATATTATAATACCTACACTTGATTGGAAAAATATTGAATCGAATCGAATTGATTTAAAAACAAATACAGTACGTCTCAAAATAAAAATAATATAAACAATCAAGTAATAACTAAAAAATAATTATTATTTACACGTAGTTCAGTAGTTGATAAGTAGTTTAATTTAATACAATTATATAAAATTTAATTCAATTACAATTTTTATTCACACTATAATATGGACTATGGAGCATTGTGAATATAATCTCATCGACATTTAAGAATGTTTAATGTCTTAAGTAAAACTGAAGGTAATTTTATTGTGTGTTTGTGTATAAAGACATCTGGGACATATTTATATGATATATAGCATTATATTATAGCGTGTTGCGAAGAAATATTTCATTAATTTCAGTATTTGAAGCCAAAAACGAAAACAGCCATTAATTCGTCGAATTCAAATTTATTAAATATATTTACATTTAATATTATGAATAACTGTAAAATATATTTAATATACGTATTTATTCATTTTTACTAGAGCTATTGTAATAATATTTTATAAGTGTCGAATTAACACGCAAAATTCTTTATAAACGACGTTTATTTGTTCAACCACTTTTACATAAAACACGAATAAATAACAATACAGTCGATAGCACAATATGTCATTCAAACCAATGTCACTCTACCAAAATAATATGTTACATATCTAATTCCATTAAATACTTACTCCAAAGTCCAAACACTAAATTTAACACATGTGCCCCTAATATTATCTCATTTATTTGTCAGTTTTAAAACCTATTTTATTAATAATATAAATAGATATTATTTATATTTTTATTTTGCATTTAAAAATTAATTTACAATCTATAGACTGTCTATGTGCAATAAATAATAGGTATATAAATTTGATAAAATACTATAATTTTAAATGTAAAGTGAAAAAAGAGACGATCTGTACATGAATTATTAAGTTGTGATTACATAGTTTCTTTTTGTTTATTATAAATGCTGAATAAGCAGGCCTTAATATTATTTAGTTTTTGCGCAATCTTGGATTATCACACTGTTTTCTTTTAACTCTACATATTTTACATTATTGATGATTCCGTAGGCGTTCCATACAAATATGGTTAAGGATGTTAGTTTTTAAGTGTATATTTTTTAGGATTGGTTTTTCTATAACTGTGGTGAGCAGTGAGATCGGAGGATTTCGTAATGATTTAAAATCATTATCGTATATTGAAAGTTGGTTTGTCAGTTTGACATTTTTAAAGTTGTAAGACCTATCATTTGAGGGGTGTGACATAAGATATAAAGTGTTTTAATATAATAATATACATGTAACGCTGTTAGATACGTAACATATAAAAGTAATTATTTAAAAACCATGTTGAATCAATGGAACAAACATAATTTATTTTTAATATATCCACAAAATAATTTAATTTTTTAATTTTTTAATAATAAATTATAATATATGAATCATTAAAAAAAAATTATTTTAATGGTTTATTAAATTAGAAAATAAATAAAACATGATACCTAAATTATTATATAGTTTTGTTTGTATATTGCACAAAATACGGGTAAAACTTTGGAAAATGTGCTCATATTTTTTAAATTAACCGTTACACTTATAGTTTAGAAATATATTTGTCAAATTGTACATAATCTATTTTATAGAAAAACTGGAGAGAGTGATAACTCTCTGGGAAATGTCAGTACTATAATATACCCAATATATAATAAGTATTATTATGCGCTGTATGTGTTAACTGTTAATAGATATTTATAATTTATACGAGCCGTCTGCGCATGCAAAAACTCTGTCCACATTTTTTCTCGTACAGTAGTTGTAGGTCATTATGGAAATTAATAATAGGTATTATGATTATTTTATTATTATTTGCATGAATGTGTTGCGCAATTAATTGATGTAAGTATAATAGTCAATAATTTTTTCTACTCATCGATTTTTGACCTTAGATAGTTAGGTCAGTTCAAACATCTGGCGATTTTTTTCTTTTTAATTAAAACGCACATAGAGTTGAGCATAATTTCATCTTTATTTTATTTTTAAGGGGTGGGCTCAAGACTCAAATAGATATTAGGGTCACTATTGACATTTCGTTACATTATTCTTTCATCTACCATATAATATAGAAAATCAAATTATTTATACTTATTTTTTTTTTTATAATTTTTAGTTTTTATATTATTTATTAATTGTATTATTCAATAATATATAGGTACATTGGGTCAAACGGTAATTTTAAATTGTTACAATTTAATTCGTATTTGCTTGTAACTCTTAATAATACATATCATGCATAATATAATATATTGAAATGCAAGTTAGCGGCCTACAATTTGGTTGACTGGTCCCCTTAAATAATAGTAGGCACATATTGTATATTAAGTATAGTAGGACTATATTATATAGGTTAATTCAAGCGGAAATAAACAAACCATTATTGTTATTGCACAGCTATTATACTATCGTAACACGTAATCATATAATATATAATCTTACATATTTATATTATGATATACATGCATCATAGATTCATATATTAGAATATTTAGAGTATAAAATCTATATTCATGCATTTATTTCACTTAGATCCTGGACATTTTTAATAAATGATTAATAAACTATTTCTATAACTAATTTTACGTAGGTAACGCTTTGTTTAAACTTAGTTAAATTATATTTGAATAAAAATAATAAAAATAATAATTATTAATTATAGGCAATCTACAACCTACAACAGGTTTTGAATTTTTATTATTCTAAAAATCAATCTATAATTCTTAATTCATTAAACTTCTGACAAAATGTAGCATAATGCTACTAGATATTTTTTACCCAAAAACATATATCTGTGATCTTCACCTTCCTTGTAGAGGAAATATATCTAGTATAGCAAGTTATATTTTTTTAGATTCTGAGTGGAACGATAAATGTATTGATTTTACAATGATGTGTGTTTTTTTTTTATTTTTTTTATTTATTTTAGGGGGGTCAAAAGTAAAAAATGTCCCATAGTTTTCAAAAGCGCCGTGAAAAACAAAAGAAAAATTAAGGAAAAACGGGAATTTTTACGCAAAGTCTGTTTTCGAGAAAATTAATTTTGGTTTTTGGTGTAACTTTAAAACGAATGACTGTAGATACATGAAATTTTCACTGGTTGTTTATATTTCTATACATGATAAAATTTTCAAAATATTTTGATTTGTTTTGAGCTGTTTACGGACAATTTCAGTTTCCAATTTAATTAGTTTTTTTTTTAATACAAGGCTCCT
>NC_042493.1:75960229-75976256 GCF_005508785.2 Acyrthosiphon pisum
ACAATGACATTTGAAAATATTAAAAATCTTTAGTCACAGTTTTTTTTATTAGCATTTAAAGTTCAAAAATTGACAAAATATGGAAAAATCACGAAAATTAACTAATTATGTTGAGTTTATAATTCCTAAAACTTTTTCTTTTTAGAACTAAGATTTTAAAATGTAATACAAGATTCCTTATAGGATAATCTACCTTTATCAAAAAAAAAATGTCTATAAGAAACTCAAATTAAATTTTTATGAGCATTTGAAATTCATATTTTTACAACATTTGATATTCACTCGATTTCTTACGTAACAATTTTCTTATTTTGTTGTAATTAAAAAACGAATGACTGTAGAAACTTGAAAATTTTACTGAATGTTTATATTAGCATTTTATATATACGATAAAATTTTTAAAATAATTTGACTCTTTTTGAGCTGTTTACGGACATTGTAAGTTATCAATTTTTTAAGTTTTTTTTCCTATAAATATCAATAAAGTTTTATCTATTGGGCCAAAAAGTGTAAAAAATTAATACAAAGCTCCTGTACATTGTTACAATGTACAATACATTGTTACAATAGCAGTTGAAAATATTAAAAATACTTAGGCACAATTTTTTTTTATAAGCATTTAAAGATCGAATTTTGACAAAATTTATCAAATTTAAAATTGAATAGTTATTTTGTAGTTAAAAATTTATAAAATGTTCAACTTTTATATCTAAGGATTGAAAATTTAAAACAAGATTCCACGTAAATATTTAATTCTGTTGCCAAAAATTCTAAGAAATACATAAGCACAGTTTATTTTTATAGTAATTTTAATTTCAAATTTGGACGAAATTACATATTAAAAAACCTTGAATAACTATTTTAGTTATTTTGTTGTGATTGTAATGATTGTATAATATTATTTGTGGGTACTTGAAACTTCTAAAGTATACTATTATATATCTATGATAGTACCACGGTGTGTTGTTGATGTATAACGCGTTACTTGATGGATATTGTGATATGATTAATTTGGAATTTATTATTAATAGATACCTATTATAGGTCAAATTTTTTTAATACTATAGATAAGTATATCTATAATAGGTATGTCTAATACCTAGCCTGACAAACCGTCTCCACTCAGAATCGTTTTTCTTATACAGTGATATTATATCATTGAATTCAAATTTAATACTATCCATTATACAGTGACCCACTTTTAACCTACTGTACAGCAGAGCGACATCCACTTACCTACCTTTTTTTTTATTATTGTTGTATAAATATAATATATAATAGGTATAGGTACAGTTTATTAATTAATTGGAAAGTCAGAAGATCTAATTCGAAATATAATGCAAATATGTAATGCCTGAGTAACGTAAAAAAACACTTAAAATCTATTTTTGATTTTTATAAAAAAATTTTTATTTATAACATAATGAAGACAAACAATTTTGAAATCTGTTGAATTTTAAATGAAACGTTATTTTTTTTTATATAGGTACCTAATAAAGAACACACGTCACACAACTCAATGAATTGTTTGTAATATTGTTTAATATACCACCATGAACTGCATAGCACAAGTCAGTTTTATATGCTCATGATTTTTGATAACGAGAGCTATAATTTAAAAAATGTGCGAGATATTATCATATTATCCCCAGTATATATATACATTAATTTCGTTACATAGATCATGCCATCATTGGCCTATAAAATTTACTTGTGCAGTTGGGCATATCAGTATATGATGGATACATTGAACAACCTACTATTGATGTATATAATATATACAAAAAGGCCATAATCATTTGTCATGCCATCACTTGAGAACGCATTTACCGTTTTGGCTGATTTTTTTTTATGTTGTGTTCGTAATTGTTGGGACAAGGTTCATTATATGAAAGAAAATTTTAGGAAAATCCACCGGAAAAGTAGGAAATCTGGATGTAAAAAATACAACAGTGGCGCCATCTGTCCAGCAAGAAATAAACTAAATAATAATATATTGTTTTGTTTATTGTAAGGTTGCTATTGGTTATGATTGAATATAGTTTTAGACCTGTATATTATATTTGGTCAAAACCATATAACTTAGTAAAAATGGTATTCCTAGGTAACGCTAATTTTTCGACTGTTGTCACGGGAACCTACACTTGCACATCATAAACAACGTGTTAATAAAATATTTGTAATAATTACGTAGAGCAGCCCATCGAGGGGTCTGCAATCCACTTTGTCTACCTGTAAATATACTGCTCGCATAATCACAAGCGTATCTAACGCCGGTCGGGATAGCTATAATATAATATAATATAATCGAACGTGTCCTGACTGACTCACTGACTGATCAGCGTAGAGTCTAAATAATGATAGCTTAAGGCTTGCAATTTTCATGGTACCTTTGTACCACCATGTAAGTGAGCACTAAGAAAGCACCACATTTTATAATGTGGTGCTTGTACAATTATTTTGAGGTTCAAGATGGTCGATGACAATTTTCAAGTTTTGAACACCATATATTAAATAACGAATTAAACAAAATTTGTATCATATCGACCCCCCAGTTCAAAACTCCACCATCTCGAGTTCTGTTCACCATCTTATAGACCATCTAATGACGATTTCAGTTCAAGAACGCACTAATATATAGTTGAATTATTGACCTATCCCCGTCGTAGACTTAAAAGAAAATGGTGTAGAGATCATTTAACTTAATCCGATAACAACACAACTTCCAAGCTAAGTGCTACTAATGGCTCCTTATTCACGTATCCTCATGTTTTTTTTTCTCTAATCTCACATATACTTATTGTGCATAATATGTATAGATTGTATATTTCTTGTAAAAATAAAAAAAATAAAAAATAAATAAATAAATTATTGACCAGATGAGAGAGCATTTTCAATATTATAATTTACATTATACGTTATATAGAGAAACAATATAGAAAATTCAAAACACATTATAACCAATAAACCAATTTTTTGAGGTTTTTATGTTTTGAACTGGGCCGTCGAATTATAGAGTTGGTAGATTTAACGGGCAACACAGTGCACGGGATTAGCTAGTATGTTATAATACAAAAAAAAATATTACATACAATCCCAACAAGTAGTGTGTTCTTTTATAGTTAATTGTCTATTCATTAAATTGGATTAGTCATTAGCATTAGCCATTAGTGTTATTGAAGTTTAAAAAACTGAAAACATACAATTTTATAATTTAGTGCTGTATTTATGAAAATAAAAGTTGCTTTCATTCAAACACAATTCAACCAATTTCAAAATATTTTATTTTTCTCCATAGGTATTACAGTACATTATACTATGCTGTATAATATCTAAATAATTTGGTATACCTACTTTTACGAAGTGACCACTTTCATACCTACATGTGTTATGTGTAGATAAGCGTAGTTATTGGCCAACAATTCATATTTCACTCCAGCGAAATTCCGGTGCACCTCATAAATTGGTGTAGGTAATGGATTACATTTTTCCAAGTTTTAGATTTTCCGGTCTATGAGTTGAAACCGCGAAAACAGCTAGTATTGGTTGAATACTTGATTATTGTGTTTGCTTGTAGGTTTTATAATTTTTATTATAAACTGTTTGTCACAGTGACAGATAAAATATATTAAAACCTATACAGTAAAACTGTCTTATAACAGACCCCTATAAGACGGAAATCTCCTTATACCTCGTATATTTTAGTCTCTATATAACATAAAAATCAGTTGATACCATGCTATTCCGTTATAATAGGAGGATTTGCATTTTACTGTATATAATATTTTCCGTGTCTGTCAATTGCAGTTGGCAGTAAAGTCTGTGAGCTATACGGGTCTTGTAGTAATTACTAATATTATGATTATAATAATATAAAACTGTTCAAATAAGAAGACGAAAAACATCATAAGCTCAGCATCCGTAAGATTTAAAATATTTTGAATGGCACTTCTTATTTTCTATTCACAATAAAATTTTCAAAAATATTCAAAATATTTAAAAAAGTTTAGCGAAGACCACAATAGTTTTTTTATAAGCGTATGAAGTTTTGACAAAGTTTGTAAAAATCATGAAAATTAGCAAATTATTTTGAGTTAGAAATTAATAAAAAATTTTCTTTTTATATCTAAGATTTTAAAATTGAATACAAGATGCCTCTCTAGTTTGTCTACCTTTATCAAAAAATATATTTAAAGATTTCTAATGAAGCGATTTCCTTATTTTGTTGTAATTCAAAAACAAATGAGATACTTGAAATTTACACCATATATTATGTTTATTTTACCGTTTTCTATACTTGATAAAAATTTCAAATATTTTGACTCGTTTTGAGTTGCTTACGAACTTATTCAATTTTCAATTGTTTATTTTTTTTTCTATAAATGTCAATAAAATTGTATTCGTTGGGTCAACATGCTTGAAAATGTTATATAATAATGCTCCTTATAGATTGTTACAATATCAATTTAAAAATATTAAAAATATACTGGCAAGATTTTTTTTATGAACATTTAATGTTTAAATTTCAAAATAATTTATCAAATTGAAAATTTAGAACTTAGTACCTATGCAGTTTAAAATTTTTTAAATGTTTAATTTTTATAGCTAAGCAATATATACAAGCAATTAAATCTACTTTCCGGCTACCGTGTTAATAAAAATAAATAATATAAATAAAGGTAATATAAAATATCCTTGGTTGAAAAACCATCCCCGCTCAGAATCGTTTTTAATATACATTGATATTATTATATATTATCATTGAATTCAAATTAACCACCATCCAAGTGACACACTTGTAACCTACTGCAGTACAGCAGAGCAACATCCACTTACCTGTTTTTTTTTGTTTAGATTTCAAATCGTCAGTGGCGTATTTACGGGGTTGGTATGAGGCCGTGAGGGTGATATAATAAATCGCCCTCACCGATATCCTATAGTCCTTAGCTTAAAAAAAATATTTCTGGCACAAGTTCAAGAAAATTTCATTTTAAATAATTTGTTATTTGTGATAAGTGGTTTCTGTGTGTAAGCATGTCATATCCTCTCTTCACTAGAAAATCATAAATACACACTAAGTACTCTGATAGTTACATACAAGTTAAGCCGTGCATTTAAAAGATAATTCGAGCAAATAGCTCAATTTACCAACAGAGTTTATAATTTATAATAATATGGTTCATTGATACCTTGTGTCTAGTGTTTATGAGGTTTTGTTTAAAACGTATAGGTAGTAACGAAAAAATATTTTCAAAATATTTAAATATATGTAGCTTAGTGTAATTAGAATACAGAATTTATTGTATGAAACAAATCTTATAATAAATAAATTATTCAAACTTTTTTTATTTTAAGTATGGCAATTCTATTATTATAATATGCGTAAGTAGGTACATAACTCAATTTTTGTACATAATAATATAATATTAAAAGCAAGAATTGAAATGATTCTATAATTTGATCACTGTATTCAAAAATACTTTTATGTTATTGTTCTAATTGTATTATTAAAAACTTTTTAATCGGATCGCGAAATAATATTCACGAACCAAGGCTCGATTTTATGTAAAGTTTAAAGGAGGTCTCTGGTCTATAGTGGCTTATAATTACTTACAAACAATTTCAGCATGCAGGTAATTAAGTGAATAATTTTAAGTTCAAGATAATTCGTCAACTTTTTGACCCCAAGCTCCCAAAATTCGTCTTTGAGACATATCGACAATAATGATTCAGATATAGCTTAATATACAATTTTAATTATCCTAATACCTATAGTAAATTATTATTAGATACGTCCACTTACAATTTGCAGTTTTCAGACTACCTGGCTATCTAATACGTCATAGATAACTTTTAATGTTTTTTTTTTATAGTCATCATAAAATATTGATATATTGTTATAATTACTATATGCACGCATATATTTCCATATTATCTTTTAGGTATTCTTTTAGGGAATGATGATTGACGGTTAGATACTTAACATTTTTTCTAATCATAAAACTCAAATGACTAACTTTTAAAATTTGTTTACACTAAGACGGACTGTGTGAAAACATAATAGGTACTAATAAGTGCAGCTATCTATTGGTTTAAAATTTAAGTACAAATAAACCCTCGCTAATACAATATGTTATTTAATGATACTATAAAATATAATTATGGACGTTGTTATGTTATGATCGCTTGTTAAGTATATTACTGTCTACTGATGTGTTTTCAAAAAACCGGTTAAAACCATGTTTTTTTTTACATATTCGAACACTGTTTCGGAACCGAAACCAAAAGCTTAAAAGCACTGACTGAAACCTAACTGAAACCGTGACTGAAACCTAAAATCTTAAGAAATTCGTTTAAAAACCCAAACCGAAACCATAAAATTGAAAAACCGTTTTTAAAAGTTAAAACTGACTAAAATGTAAAACTATAATCAATTTCTTCGAATTTTATAAAGTCAATTACCTATATTATTTATAATTCTAGTTAAAACGAGTATTTTTATGCGAGGAAAATATTTTATTTGAATCCCGATGTTATTAACGAGTATTACGAAATATTAATAGGTAATATACGAATATTATTCTACTTATATTTTATAATATTATTACTGTACTTATTGATTCAAAATTAAAATTGTTTTTTGTTCACCCCTATGCGGCTATGCACGTCTATATTGTTGTTATATTTTGAAGTATTTGTGTATATTATTATTTATTAATTGTTTCGTGTTCGACTGATCCGCGTCCGTCCAGCAGTCATCAATCTCAGTCTCAGTCATTATCATCAGTCTCCTCAGTGAGTCTCCTGAATTACAAATGTGTGTACCAAATCTTATAACGTGTACTTGAATCTTCACAGTAAAATTTTTTAAATTACAAATTTGTTTAATAGTCCAATACACTTTTTTAGTATCCATTTAAATTAATATTTTATTCAAATATCATAAGCATTAATCACATAACAAGAGATTTA
The DNA here is from genome assembly GCF_005508785.2 of Acyrthosiphon pisum. NCBI lineage: Eukaryota > Metazoa > Arthropoda > Insecta > Hemiptera > Aphididae > Acyrthosiphon > Acyrthosiphon pisum. Next base: position 75,967,202 of record NC_042493.1, read on the forward strand.
ATAATACTGTAATATAGTGTGATGTTATTGTAAATTACAATTAAATATTAATGAAATCAAATAATAATCTCAACCATATTATGTTGTATGCAAAAGTAGGTAGGTACACCAAAGGTACCTATATTAAAGTTAACAACATGAAATTAGTTCTGCTGAACGTAATAGATAGTAAAAATTGGATCTGCAGTTATTAGGTACAGGAAAATAAAATGAACATTTTCAAAAACCATTCTTGATACCGATAAATTTGAAAAACTGATCTTAAAACCTAAATCAAAACCAGAAAATATAGAAAACCGTTCTCAAAAACAGATAGGTACCGTAACCGTTCAAATTTGAAACAGTTTCGATCCCTGGTTAGGCTGATACTCAAATTAGCAAAATATAATGGGTAAAATATGATCAAAATATCATATAATATAAGTACCTTACATTAACGTTAAGCCCATCATTAGCTGCTGAAGCGAACGCTCTATATAATATAGTAGGTTAGTTCCGATTAATCGATTAATATGTGATCACTGCAGCAGATTAATAGAGTTTATTGTTTAGAATCACTGTTTACCGGATAATTAAATTACTTTGATCGATTTTATATTTATATGGCTCTTAAAGAGTTAACAAAAATTAAAGATTAATATAAGATTGATTGAGTAGTGACTAACGTGGTCGGTACTTATACGTTTTTAGTTTCCAATATTATTAATTTATGTACCTATATGGATAACACTCAACTGTATCGTTCAGCATCAAACCGTACAGCGTATAATATTGTTCATCAATTTTACTTTACCTTATAGAAGCATAATTCCTGTACCAATTTAATTACATTGAGTATGACAAACAGTAGACACAATTACAAACATGTAACCATAAAATCAAGCAATTAGTACACTACTAGGTACAGTATAGTGGTGTCATTGAAGGAGAGGCATTTGCCCCCCCCCCTTGTCATTAGCGGGCCGCTGTCGGGTCGGGTATGGGCTAGTTTTGGGTCTTCATATAGTAGCTAATATGTCAAAAAAATGGGTTACTTATTCTTATGATAGTAACCTTTGATACTAACTAGCAAGTATAAAATTATGTAAGAAGACTATTTGTATAGAGATAAAAACATAGGCGGTACTACGGGGGTGGCAGAGTAGGCAACTGCCCCTCCTGCGAACGGTACCTGAATTAATACATAATTCCTTAAATCTCGGTTTCCTAATCTAAAATTCATGTTATTTTTTTTAATATAAAGTATTAGGTACTACCCTAAAAATTTGGACTAATATGTATAGTAAAATATACATATATGGTTTTTTTTTAATTTAAATGTTTTTATTATTTATATTTATAATTTGTATTTACAAAATTATACAATGAGTAAATTGGAAGGGGATTTATTTGGGTGAAGGAGAAGTCACCCATTAAAGACCCCCCCCCCCCCCCCGAACATATAGTTTTTTTTTAATTTAAATGTTTTTATTATTTATATTTATAATTTGTATTTACAAAATTATACAATGAGTAAATTGGAAGGGGATTTATTGGGGTGAAAGGGAAGTCACCCATTAACGACCCCCTCCCCCCTCGAACATATAGTTAGATGGTTAAAATATTTTCTGGCCTCTCCTGCCAAGAGGGTCTAGTACCGCCTATGGATGAAAATGCAATTGTAACATAATGAAATGTAATTGTTAGCGAGCGGTTTTTTCAATTATATTTTGGGCTGGTCAAAAATTTCCACCCCCTTCCCCTTTCAAAAACTGAAATGACGCCACTGCTACGGTACTTCCTAAATACAATATAATTAGTTAAATTGGGAATTATACTTGTATCACAGCTGATATTATTACTGATGTCTTCACTGATGAGTAATGGATTAGTTTAGAAATCCATCTTCCGGTGCGTCATCCTTATGTATACAACGTCACCCATCATCACTGCCCGAAAATTTATATAGGTAGGTATTTATTTAATATTTACTATTTAATAATAAACCTTCACCTGTTTACCGGGATTCCCCTTATCATTTTGTATGTTGTACACTTGTACCTACCTGTTATCTTTCGTACCTAGCTTAATTATTTAACATCGTAAGTTAAGATTAACTTATATGTATGTCAACGTTATTGTTTCAACTTCCTATGTTAAAATACACACGTGTAGTGAAAATGTTAATATGTTTAGTACAATATACGATGCAGTAGATATAATAGGTATATTGTACAATATACATAATATTATTCTAGCTATATAACTATACATGTCACCCTGGAAAAAAAGAACAAATACAATATAATACTGCGCCAGGTGTGTTTTGTTTGAGTGTACCTACCTCGGTTCATGGACCGATCGGTATCGGTATCTATAATATAGTATATTGTCTCCGATTTCGTTTTGTAAACAAATCACACAGGTAATTGAGATGGGTAATTCACCTGCGTCTTGCGGAGGATTAAATATACCGGGCTTGATGTATTTCGGTTTAATTGTAATAACATGAGTAAATTGGTTTGAGTTCATCTCCTCTGGGAAAATGAACCACACAATTTCATGTAAGAACCATAGATTTTTGACATGGTCGAGTCATTAGTTCCGCAGAACTTATAAAATTATAGTTAAGACTGTGCAGTGTGTTCTAAAAATTAAAAAATCTATCTTAGGATCAGATAAGTAGTTCTAGAGCCAACCCATGACAAATATACCTACTAACGTTGACACCCTTTTATTTTTTTTTAAAACATTTTTTGGGTTGGATTTTCAAAAAATGTCCAATTTAGAGTATTTTAGTACAGTAGGCATTGAATTTCTGTTAAAAATACAAACCAATACATCAAATATACACACAGTTTGAAAGTTATAAAGATTTAGGTAACTGTAATCAATAGTCGATACTATATGCCATAACAAACCAAAGTGCCCAAGATTCAAAACAATACTAAATGGTTAGGTATATTATACTAGATTTTAATTTATTTTACTCGAAGATTTTAGTTTAATATTGTACATTAAGAACATTTCAAAATTATTCAAATAAACCATATTTTATTTTATATCTTAACGACAAGGTAGGCATACCTATTACCTACCTACCTGTGATTGAGAAATACAAAATAATTAAGTTTTTGTCAAAGTTTAGGAAATATGTATTACCTATATATTATATATATGTAGAAAGATTTTTAGATTTTGAGCGAAGCGAATGAATGTGTATTGCTTTCACAATAATGTGTTTTGTTTTTCGGGAAAACTTAAGAGGATTCTTGTATTAAATTTTAGATTTAAAAAGAAAAAGTTGTATGAACTTTTAACTCAAAATAATTTGCACATTTTCGTGATTTTGATGTATTTTGTCAAAATTCAAAACTTCAATAGGTACTTATAAAAAAAAATTTGACCACGTATTTTGAATATTTTCAACTACCATTCTAACAATATATTAAGAGCTTTGTATTAAATTTTTGAACCTACGCCGTAGTCCGCTCATTCACTCCGTCCTCATATTATTTGTTATGCCCAATATACGAAGGCATTTTATATAACTCTCGGGAATTGTAAAAAGCGCCAAATTGTGTACCGCCTAACTTGCCTTCGAAATTATCAAAAAGTACGTCTTTCTAGAGTCTTGTACGATTTATGATCGAATTAAATCAATCTATTCAATCGTGTCCAAGCAATATCTTGTGTACAAGTGGGAGAATCTATTCGAAATTGGAAATGTTTGATTAATTTCTTATCAGTTGTCTCTAATCATCAGAGTCTACTACGTTTGCATCGTTTGGGACTCGCTGACTGTGACATTTGAATACCGACTAGTGAAAATTTCGTCTTTTTGAGTTTTATTCAATTTGTTGTGTGTAACATTTAATATTATTCAATATTATTGTACTATTGTTACTAATAGTAATTCGTTTAATGTATTTTATCTCTATAGTACATTATTGATTAGTATAGTATGCAATATACATATAAATTTAAGATAATATAATCATTGAGTATATAATATTATATTATACAATATTATAATATACTGAATACCAATATATAATGTCATCGAAGAATTTAAAACCCATAGGTGGGTTGTGCTGCGCTGTTGCGAATTGTGAACAGCATTCTGGCAATGCAATACAAGATGGATATAACGTATCATTTCACAGGTAAATATTTTTTTGTTACCTATGTGGCGATCAAATTACATATCCGATATTAAATAAAACTTCAGTAGAATTACAAATGAAAAATGAACATGTACATTTTATATACCCTTAGGTTTCCTGAAGACTTACAGCTACAACAAATTTGGGCTCAAAAATGTAATAGAAGTGATGAATGGAATCCCCAAACATCCAGTATTTGTTCTATGCATTTTACCTCACATAGCTTTGTCCATGATCTGAGAGCCGAACTTAAAAGTAATTATTTTTTCTTAGCTTAATACCTAGGTTTTTACATGAAAAATAATTACCTAACAAATGAACAATGAAAATGTTACAGGATATATTCCTAGTTTTCGTATCTTAAAGGAGAATTCTGTTCCGACATTAAATTTACCAACAGATTCAGAGGTCTCAAAATCTTCCACTAAATGTAAGGGTGGTAAATATGCTGAAACGGCCAAACTGGTAAATAATAATTAAAAAATAATTATAATTTTTAGAAAAATAAAAATATTGAATTTTGTTATATCAGACCTTAGATTTGAATATCAACACAAATTATGTACAGGCAGTGGCGTATTTACATTTTTTTTTTTTTGGTGGGTAAAAAGTTTATTATATTATATTATTATATATTATGTATAAATATAGTAAAATTATAAATTATAAAATGGTATCAAGCGTTTTGTTCTTATTTGCTAAATCATCAATCACTTCATCGATCTTAAAATGTATTGATTAATCAAAGTATAAAATTTGCCTTTTAATAAAGCCCCAAGACTGGTTATTAATACCAGAAGCAGAATTAACAAAAGTAAAGAAATATAAAGAAACAGTAGAATAATAAATTAAGCATGCAAAACTTGAAACATAAAAAAATCCAATAAATATATTAACATTTAAATTTAAATTTTTTAAATTTGTTGAAAAATATTAAAAATATTATTTTTAACAAATCCACGAAAATATAGATCTTGAACAAAAATATGAAAATGTGTACATAATACATATCTTGGCTCTACATACCTATCTCACATGCGCTCATTAAATAATGTATTAGAAATTCAATTATTAATTTTAAAATTGTAATTACCTTTTTTTAGATTTGTGATGTTATTAGAAAATTTCCATCAAGTGATTCGTCAGCACCTTTATATTTACTATCACAAGCAACACCATCCAATTCAATGTGCAACATAGATACAGTTTTACACCGAGACATGTCTTATACTACTGATTATAAAAAGCTATATAAAGATCTTCTCAAGCAATGCCATATTTTAAAAACTGAAAACCAAAAACTGCTGGAGAAGACAAAAAAAAAAAATATGCCAGAAAGTTGGTCCAGAGATGAAGTAGCCAAATCCTTTGGTCTAATATACTACAGTAAGAGAGCATATATGTATGTGAGAGATGAGCTGCATTATCCTCTCCCTGGTAAAAATCATTTTTTATTTCAGTTTATTCGTTATTTCATTATTTAATTTTTTTCAGGACTTTTGTCTTTCCAGCGGTGGGCTAAAACAATAGATATGAGTGATGGTCTTATAAGTGATGTACTGAAAATAATGAAACTGAATAGTGATAATATTGAAGACCACGAAAAACTCACCGTGCTCATGTTTGATGAGGTAAAAGTCTGTAGAAGGGAATATGATGAACCTAATGATAAAATAGTAGGGCCACATAGCAAAATGCTGGTAGTCATGGCTCAAGGTATTGCATCAAAATGGAAGCAACCAATTTATGTTGATTTTGATGTAAAAATGTCTAAAATTATTTTATTTGATATTATTGATGAACTGGAGAAAATAGGTTATAAAGTTATATGTTGTGTTACCAATTGTGATGATGCAAACGTTAAATTGTGGAATCAATTAGAAATAACATATGAAAACCCTACCTTCTGTATTCCTAACGGACGAAGAATAGTATATATTCCGGATTCGCATCACTTACTGAAACTTGCAAGGAACTGGTTATTAGACACAGGTTTTTATTTAAATGGAGCTGAAATAAACAAAATACCATTAGAAGCACTAATAACCAAGATATCATCTGAAGTAAGTCCATGTCATAAATTAAAAAGAGAACATCTGAAATGTGAAGTACCTCTACAGCAAAATATTAAACTAGCCAAACAACTTCTATCATATTCTACAGCTACAGCGCTTCAACATTATAGGCCAATCGAGGATTTTGAATTATTAAATAATACTGCAGAATTCATAAAGCAAATTAATAATTGGTTTGATTTAGCTAATGTTTCTCTTACAAATGACAATAGTACTCCATTTAAATCACCTTATGGAACATTTTTATATCAACAAGACAAACTTTTGAATGAAATGTACAATACTATTATTTTTATGAGATGTATGGGAAAAAACAGTCTACAAATTTTTCAAAAAGGTTTTCTTATGCACATAAATGGAACTAAACAGATTCTACACATTTTAAAAGAAAATGGCTTGAATTATTTGTTGACTAGTAAAATTAATAAGGATGCTCTACAAAATCTATTTGATCAGATTTATTCTGGAGAAAACTTCCCATCACCGTTGAATGCTCTGTCCAGATTGAGAATGATTTTTTTAGGAAAATATCCAGGAATTGCTTCTAATAAATCAAATACAAGAGACAATAACCATGAAGAATTTATAGTTGCTCAGTCATTAAAATTAGCCAACATTAGTTTAGATGATGAATATGATGTAGTTGATGAAGACAGTGAAGGAAGTTACACAGATACAACAAGCGAAGATGAATTTCAAATAAGAAATGAAGATAAAAATAAAAATGAGATGGAAGTTGAAGCAGTTGAGTACTTAGCAGGTTGGTTGGCTCTAAAATATAAGTCCACAATTCCTGAAATTGGGTATAAATCAAAAAATTTAACGCATCAGAAATTCACAATGCCGTCTTGGATTAACCACTTATCATATAGTAAATTAATTATTCCAAGTGATGATTTAAAAAAAATTATTTTACGAGTTGAACGTTTGTTCAATAAATTTACAAAATACCAAGTTCTCAAAGGTTCAAATGTGGTTGCTAAATTAACAAACAAAATATTCTCAAGAATGTCAGTTGAAAAAAAATTTAAACCTGTAATTCAAACTTATATCAAACAAAGAATTATTATACGAATGAAATATTTGAACTACCACATTCGGTTATTAAAACAAAAAAATAAATCCAAAAACTAAATCAGTTAAGAAAAATAATTACTTATTATATACTACTAAATTAATTTTATTATTGTTACTAGACGTTACTTTATTACCTTTATTACATTAGTATTTTTGAACTAGTGGTTTTACAATGATGTTTATTTTTTTTTATCCTGTATACAAATTTTTACTGGAAGGAGTTCTTTGATTTCAACATATACTATCTTAGAGAGGTCATTTTTCAATTTTCTCAAAGGTATTAAACCACATGAAAAACGACCGACAAATTATAAAAAACCGCTAAAAACAGTATTTTGATTTCTAATATTCTATTATAATGTTGTAATTTATTCATAAACCTATAGAAAAAAAAGATTTAAATATGTAATAAATTAAAATTATTAACTATCAATATTTTAACTCCACATTATGCACTACATATAAGTGCATACATGTTAATGACACATTTAAACTTTTCTTGATATTTTCGATTTTGTTTTGCACTTAATGATTATTTGTACAAATTTAAAAATATTTAAAATATTTACAAAGTAATAATTTTCTGTTCATACAGCGGGTAGTATAGTTAATAAAAGTATATTGTGTAAATAAAGCCATAATTAATATAATTTTAAATACAAATTATAATACAAAAAGCCAAATAAATATTCAAGAAAATATTTGACTTTCAGTGTGAATTATGACTTGTGTATGGATCGGCATTGAAATTAATTTTATAATAAATATAAATGTTTTGTCTACTTAAATAATTATTTAATGTATATGCCTAATTATAAACATAGCTAGGAGGGGCTTAGCCCCCTCTGAATTATTTGTATTACGACATGTAGTTGAGTGATTTTTTTTTACTATTAATTATTTTTGCGCCCCCCCTCCCTATATATTTAACCACCCTACAGAGGCCTATGTGCCCAATAATATTTTGTCATTAGTTTTATATATTTATACGCCTTAGGTAATATAAAGATTATTTTCACTATTTTAATTTGATTATTTCAAATTTCAAAAAAATTAATTTTGGACAACTATGTATTTTCATTTTTGAACTACTGTGCAGGTAAAATAAAGAAAACCTTTATCATTTGGTAATTATTCTTATTATACTAAACTGTGACACTATATAATTTTTTAAATAAAAATTTACAAAAAAAAAACAAATATTTGTTACTACTATTATAATTACACATTTTAATATAATTAAGAAACTACATAAACAGTTTAAATGAGAGTAAATAGGTAAGAAGAATGTACTGCGTTACCAGGCTGGAAGTGAGATATATGAGATTTATAAATGTGGAAGGAAGAAGAGTTAGATGAAAGATAAAAAAAGGTGGGTAAGTGGATGTCGCTCTGCTGTACAGTAGGTTAGAAGTGGGTCACTGTATAAGAAAAACGACTCTGAGCGGAGACGGTATATCAGTCTATGTATTAGACATAGATATACTTATCTATGGTATTAAAAAAAAATTGACCTATAATAGGTACCTATAATAAATTCCAAATTAATCATATCATAATATCTATTAAGTACTTATAAACGCGTTATACATCAACAAAAAACCGTGGTACTATCATAGATATATAATAGTATACTTTAGAAGTTCCAGTACCCCACGAATAAATATTATACAATCACAACAAAATAACTAAAAGAGTTATCCTAGGTTTTTAATATGTAATTTCGTTCAAATTTGTACTTAAATGACTATAAAATAA
>NC_042493.1:75977527-75989699 GCF_005508785.2 Acyrthosiphon pisum
GGGGGGGGGGGGGGGGATAAGGCTGATTGTTTAACATATGCATTATTTTATCATTAAAAATATAATTTATGGTTATGTCTAATATAAATTTATAAAATTGTGGTAAATACAAACTTTATTTATAACTTAGGTATACAGACTAAATCACGGACATTCCTCCCGACCATTCCCCCCCTGGACTATTTTCGGTGTAGTAAGACATTTTCCCTCAATACATTTTTGATGCGGACATTTCTCCCCCATTTTTTTTAAAAGTTGACTATTTCATAATAATACTTTATTATTTAATATGAAAAATGTATTATTTTATTATTAAATATTTTGCCTATAATTGTCTAATATTTTCAAATATTTTCATAAATATAATAAATTATAAATGTATATTTTTGATCACCTGAACTACTTGAATAAAATTCAAAAGCAATTATTAAATTGTTAAATATCCAAACTGGTAGTCTTAACAACAAAAAATAAATAAAAATATGTGTTTAGAAATAACAAAATAATTAGTAATCAAATGTTTTTTACAAAATGTATAATTTTTATGCCTGAATTACACTAAATTGTATTACAATTTTAAGTAGACACGTTCAGGTCAATAAGTGTAGTGTTTATTAAGTCTTACATTTTGTAGTAGTTACCTACAATACTTATTACATACTTAGTTAATAAGTTAAGTTATTGAGACACTTATATGGCAACAGACATTTATTGTCATTATGAAACTGCAAATTTGGGTAACAATGTTCGCATGACTGAGGCAACTCATTGGTATATTGTCTATTCATTTTAAACTCATATAGTTTAAAATATACTGTTTAATATTTAGTATATTATTTTAAGCCACTTTGTGCATATTTAAATCTATAATTACATGATTACATTATTTATTAGTTTTTGCATGAAATAACCTAGTTTTAAAAAATATTAAAATTGTTATTCTATGATTTATAAATTGGATCCAAAGTGAATGGTAACTGTTCGTAGGTATTTTTTAAAATTTCAAAATTCACAATAAACTGAAAATTAAGAGGACATGGTACCCGCATGTGTTGTCACTGTCTTACAAGTGCGTAACATAACAAATTGAACGCTCAGCAGAATACATGTAGCTCCATTGATTTAAAAATTAGAACGAACTGACCTTTTATAAAATTTTAAGGTGAGATTATTATCCAGGCAACCTCATTGGATTTTTATTATATATTAATTTTAAAGTGAGTTTATAATATTTTAAGACGTACAAACAATTTAGAATTTTAAAATACTCATAACTTGCTTTAAAATTAAAATATAATAAAAAAAACCATGAGGTTTCCTAGATAATAATCTTGCCTTTAGATTTTATAAGAGGTAAATTCACTCTAATTTTTTAACTAACGGAGCTACACATGTTCTACTGAGCATAAAATTTGGTATGTTACGCACTTCTAAGGCGGATATAACACTTGCAGGTATCACGTCCTCTCAACCTACATACTATTATAAATTCAGCTTAAATATAAATAAATATACAAAAACATACTTAATTAATGATTTCCTTAAGAAAAAATTTAATTTAATTGCCTACTTGGATTCCTATATTAGGTAATTATGTTATATTTTGAAATGAGGCATACGATAATACACATTTCTTAGATATTATATAATACAGTTATAATAAACATTTATAAAATGCAAGCATATATGTTATTCTGATATTAAGTAGTCTCTCACAATATTGAGAATGATTTGATCTATTAATTATAAATCTTGATACATTTGTTAAGTCTTAATACTCCAGTCTTCACTATTAATAATGTCTCATATATAACACAAAAAATTATAACTTTGAACGAGTCTACCATTAACACATAAACCACATAATTAATTAGAAAAGAAGTATTCTATAATTTATACATATACATTTTTTCAGTTGATTATAAATACATAATACAATAATTAAAATTACATACTTGATTGAGAAAAATGATTATTATTTTTATTATTATGAACAATACCTAATGTATTGAATAATAATGACTAATTTATATCTAATTCATATTTTATAAACATTACAAATATTTTTAAAACTATAATTTACATACATCACACTACATATAAATCAAAATCAAAGATTATCCTATGTTTACCAGTCTTTGGGTAATAATATAATGTTTAAATTGTTTTGCTTTGGTTTTTCAGCAATAACTTTATTAAAATGTCGTGGCTACATTTTTAACTCAGCAATTATATCTAGATTTAAAAAATGATTTGTTAAAAGTTTGGAATTTCAATATACCTTTTTATAATATGTATTTTCAATAAATGTATAATATGTTCAATGATTCTTTTATTTGTATAATTGATAAAAATCCATTGCAAAATATTATTTTAACCTCATGAATTTAAAATTATTTAATGTTCTAATAAAAATTTGATGATATAATCATGTTTTATTTTTCTGATAGATAAAAGGAAATAATTTTTTTATAGAAAACTTATTAAAAATTGTATAATAAATATTATAGTGATATAGGTTAAAATATTAAACAAAATTAATTCTCCATCTAAAACATATAGCATAAAGAAACCCTTCCCCTCGACTCTTAATACTCATTATAGGAAATAATATTAAGAAAACTATTCATACTCTATACATTAAAATGAAATAATTACACTCACAAAAACTTTAAATCAAATTAATTTGAACACATGAAAATCTTATTTTCAATCAGTTATCTGAATGAATCAAATTTAATTTGAATAAATTAAAACTTTACACTTGGTTAAAAGAAACGAATTAAAAATTTACAAATACTTCCATACCAAATACAAACAAAAATGAATAATTATTAATTTTCAATGTAAAATGAATTCTTATCAAAATTTACTGAATGGAATTTTACAATCAAAACTTAATATCTAAATATTTTTAGAAGGAATATATGTATAAGCATATCACTTAATTTATTGATTAGAAGATTTACTTTAAAGACAGGTTATTATATTTCTACCATAACACTACTTTAATTTTGAAAACATATGATTGTAGATATACATGGCACGCTGGTTATGTTATTTATGCTCTTTTATTCTTTTTTGTTTTTTTTTTAGTCTTAACAGGTGACCCTGATTTATAGCAATAAAATTGAGTAACAATTATAAAGTTAGCAATAGATGCAAGAGCAAAACTCCAAATTAAAAGATTATCTCCAGTTTCTTGCACGGATGTGAATACTCGTACGGATGATCCTAAAAATAAAAGAATAGAAGTAGCCATTGACAATTGCCCTGTGCTTTTATTTTGGAAATTTACATAGCCTTGAGTCATCTATATGAAAAATAAATATATTATAATATCAATTGTTTTTGAGTACATATTTTTTATATATTTACCTTGCCATAAAACATTAAAGGTATACTGATAAACTGTGCATTCCAGAGAAAAGAATTTGGAACAATATCAGATACGAGAAGGAACAATAATGAACAATAAATAAATGCGAAAGCACTAGCTGCCCTCTTAGATATGTTATAGTAGAAAACCAATATTACAATTAGTAATGTTTGGAATAGTATGAATAATGAATCACCCCATGAGCTGTAAAATAAACAAATAATCAATACACAATATTTAATTAAACACACGGACTAAGATATAATAGACTGGAAACGACAAGGTGGGCGGGTGACGGGGGATGGTCTGCAAAAGGTTCCTCTGTTATCATCAACAGTCAACACTCATAATTGAATGTTTTCAGCGCTACCAGTGGTTTTATTTATTGTCACATTTTGTATCTCAGTCCATGTTTTATACAGATGGCGCTGTAAATCCTCAATTATGATTGCGACCCCCGCATTTGCCTCTTGTTCATACTTTCAACGCCACTGATAAGCTGCTCGTTTCAAGTCCATTATATCTTAGTCCGTGATTAAACACAACTAACAAATTTGAATTGTCAAAATAATAAATTTAGTTATCACCTGAATGGAAATTGACTAGAATAGCTATATACAACATTTGATGTGACAGCAAATAGATCCATGCAAACATTTACTAAACTAATTCCAACAGCACTTTTGCTTTGCCATACTTTGATAACTTGTGGAAGTTTGACTGAAAAATAAATAATATTTATTAATTATTTAATGCAAAGCTTTAATGACAATATAGTTATATTTTTGCTTATTATAGATATGTGGTTATGTATAAAATGTATACTTATAGTTCACATGAAATACCTGTGTTATTTTTATACTTAACACATAACCAAATAGGCAATATTAAGTAATACTAATTCATTTCGTACAGTTACATAATAAGACATAAATTAGAATTTATAAATAACGATTATTACCTAAAAGAGATCCGCCGACTATTCCAAATCCAAGACCTTTACTGAGAGCAGACCTTATACAAGTACCTGAAAAAAAAAAAAATGTATTAATACTTAATATAGAAGTGAAATAATAGCATCTTTAAAATATATTGTTAATAGATTTTTTTAAACTCTTATAAATTCACACAAACATTAAGTACAATATTGATATTATTGTAACAGTGTTAATGTAAGAGAGATTACTACAATATTATTTTGTAGAATACATTTGAATAGTATTCATTATAGTTGTAAAGTGTAAGTGTCTACACTACAAACCAATGATCATAATTCGTCAATTAAACAACTCAAATATAATAAAAAAAAAGTTCATAATTTGAATTCTAATATACATATAATTGTATTATAGATAATTGTATCTTAGTCCGTAGATATTCATTTTAAAACAATTTATTTATTTTATAGCTATGCATTTTGCTCATTAGTTGATTACTAAAATGATCAAATAGGATATGTTTATTAAGATATAAAATATAAATTTTAACTACCTACCTAAGTAGTAGGTACAGTAAATAATAATAATCTAGGTACATACTAATTTACTAACAATATTGTATGTGATTCTAGTTATTTTATCTTAGTTTCTTTCCTTTTTCTGATATAATTATATATAATAGGAAACTATGAAGCTTAAATTCCTTAAATTTAAGATTAAAAGAAACTGCAATATAATCAGTATACATTATACAATCTTCTTAAGTAATTGTGTTTAGTAAATATATGTCACGATACATATTCGACAAGGCGGTTTAATGAAGTATAAATGTAGAATCCCTGTATAATGTCATGATGACTATGCAAATATACACCCAATCACTGCGCGAGAAACTGACTACGCTCATCGAGCTATAGGATCTTTTGTCCGGTAATAACATACCAAGTCACAAAACAGAACTTTGATTTTGAGTGTTTTCAAACATCAAAAAAAAATCACAGCTGAGACTCTCGCTGTACGGACAATAATAATTTTAGAACTTTAACACACTTACCGTTGAAGAAATCCAAATCGTAGAAGAACACTTGGTAGCATTTGGGCGTGAGGACGAGCAGGGCGATCCGGTGAAACAGCTCGGCGAACGGGTTCATGTCGACGTGCCGAGAGCTGTAGAGCACTGCAGCGGCAATACAGGAGACAGGATTCGACGAAGTAACGGTTGGCGAGAGGAAGTGAGCAAAAAACGTAGGGAGCGTGAGATAAATGGACGTTGGATGTTTTGGCTGCTTGACGGAGAACCCCGGTTAACATGGGCCGGCAACCGACGCGGTTTCAATATTTAGAGCGCGCGGCTTTTGAGCGGTACGGGAAGGGGGAGCCCGTTAAAAAGCCAAACAACAGAAAAGGAGAAAGGACGACAACAGTCAAAAAGTACAGCGCGCGCCGCCTAATGAATAATGCAAGATGAGTTTAGATGACGCGAGTAAGCGACCGGCAACATCAGCACCACCGCCTCCCGTAGCGCGCTATCACTTTCCGCTGCATCACGCTCCGCCTTATCGACATTCGACGATGACAACGACGGTACAAAACGAGCGACCGGTGCGCGATGGGTGGAAAGTGAAGCCACTTACCACAACCGTCGAGCTGCTACCGTGGATCCACGTACAACTGTAGTACCACGACAGGCCACGACACACAAAATATGCATCATCGACAAGCACCGAAGCACATAGCGCCTACGCGAATACGACATACACGCGACGCGACAGTAAGACCGATCGGGTTGCGTCCCAGTGTCCCACATATTAACAAGGCCTAAAAATGTTGAATCTCAAATGGGCGGCCAAGCGCCGTACGTATTGTCTGTGTACAGACTACAGAGTCTACTACTACAGTACTACAGACTACAGCAATACGCCAATATGCGACGTCGCGACCGGGGCGCGGATTGTTGTTATCGATTACATTTAACTGTACACTGTACAGTAATATTATTTCACACCATGGCCTATACTCTATTTTGTATCATTTGACATTTGATATTTATATTAAATTCTGAGCGGATCAAACAATGTACTTATTGATTGTGTATTAATGTGTTATTTTTTTTTAAATCTGTCGCATTGGCGCAAATATGGGGGGGGGGGGCTAGGGGGAATTTAGTCCGGTTTAGTAAGGTTTAAATTGTTTGATGAGATGAAAAATGAAGAAAGACAAGAGATTTGCCGGGATAATTTCAGGTTTGAATGCTGCTGCCAGCGTTGCATAGAAAACTGGCCCCAAATCATTCCATACCAAATGGTCTTTCTGCAATGTATGCTAAATACTTACATATTTTATTTGTGATAAACCTATTTATAATAAATAATATGATTATCGATATATTTACAGAAATATCTTAAACCCAAGGATGGCAGATACTGTGATCAAGGAGTGCAAAATATTTGAAGAATTTATAGAAAAAGTGGGCTATGATGAGATTCATCTTCATTTAGAATATTTTTATGGCTTTATTAAGCTATTATTTACTGATGTAAAACGACCGTTTAGATTGTATGAAAATTGTCTTCGCATAATAATTCATGCACATACAGGACTCAAACATCTAATTATATTTTGATAATGTTTATTAAAATTTATATAATTTTTAGTTTATATTATCATCAGTTTTTTTTTTTTTATTATAACAGGATACATTTTTATTTAATAATTTAATTTTTTTAACTATAACAAGGTAGTTTTTATTTTTTTAACTAACAAGATAATGTTTTTTTTTTTTTAATCATAATAATATAATTTTTTTATTATATACTAGAAACTAATAGTATTAAAATTATTATACCCAAAGAAAAATAATTATTTACGTGTTTTATATTATATTCATCTTGACTTTTAGTATGTCTACATTTGTATTATTCTATGATAGCAAATACTGCATTCTAAGTAATTTGGCATTAAAAAAATTTAATTGTGCCAAATTTAAAATAAATCGTCTAACCGACATTAAATGGCTATAATTTAAATAAAATAAAATAGAACTACTGACTAGATAATTTTAATAATCTTAAGCTAAATTAATTATTTTTAAACAATATAACATTTGATGTAAGTAGTAGTATAATTCACATTTATGATTAAGATGTCAATATAATATGTAACTATGTAAGAACATAATTATGAATTATTCAATGTTAAAAAATATTCTACTAATGTTCTTTCACAAAAATATACTTAAAACAAATGTTTGCTAAACAAAAACCATTCTAATGACCGCATGCTTTATCAGTTTATGTGTCACATAAGACATGTTAAAATAGTTATGTGACACATACATTGACTATGTATTCGGATATTAATGTCACAAAAATATCATAAAAACTATTCTAAAACATCAAACAAAAATTGGTGCAGTTCAAATAAATCAATTTACAGTATAAAATATGTATGTTAGTTATTTCAAAGATAATAGTATACAATATACTTAATGAAAACAATAAATACTTTAACATAAGTAAAATCTAAGATAAAAAAAAAAAACTAAAGATTTTAAAGAATAAAATTGTAAAATAAAATAATTTTTACAAGATACAAGTTGGTATTGCTTAAAATATTTAAATAATTTTTTGTATATAATATGTTTTACTGTACAACACAGTTCTTATTTTGATGAATTAGACCAGATCTATTGAGATCCCTCACAATTTTATCATCTTCTTCAATTCTGAAAATGTATTATTAATAATATTTTATTCACGTATTTTAATTTATAAATATTTCAAAATGTCATAAAAAAAACTTACGCCCATTCTTGAGAATCTAAATGATGAACTAACTCATCCTGTTTATTGACAACAGTTACTAATTCTGCCAAAAATAAATTCTCACGAAGTCTTTGTTCTTCTGTCTTTTGCCAATCAAAAAAATAATTTAACTTATAATAATTGAACTATTTCTTATTTTACTGTTAAATAGTTAAATTATACATTCAATTGCAATTATACTTCTAAGTTCATCAGTAAGTAATTGGTATCTTCTCTCTAAATCATCTTCTATTTCTCTATAAAACATATAATTATTATATAGTTCACTATTCGGAAAATTATTTAAAATTAATTCAACAACATTGTTTTATCTAAAATATATTCTTTATAATTATAACAAGAAACCAGAACAAGAGTGTAATAATGCCAAAAATTGTCTTTTATTGGAAATCAATTAAATCACCATCATTATCATTTAAATTAAAAAATATATTATCAGTTATTATAATATATATTATTTTTTCTAGTTTTGCTAGGACTTTGCCAGGATCTCTTAACTGCTGCTGTCTTTCTTCTTCATTCTGAGATAAATAAGTGACAGAATATGTTAAATAGTTAAAAACTTACTTCATTGGTATATTTTTATTTTTTATTTATTTGACATAATTTTATTTTATAAATCAATATACTAGTATATATTTATTTAAAACTATATGTTTATAGCATTCAAATATTATATGCAAAAGAAACAAAAGAACAATGTTATTTATACTAACCTGACTAGGTAATTGAGGCACAGATCGTCTAGCCGCTTCTATGCAGGCTTGTTCTACAAGCTGACGAGCTCTTTCTCTATGCTCAACGTGACAATTAGTTGTTACATTCTACACACATACAAATAAAAATCATGCAGCTCTCAATCATATTAATAATAATAACAAAAATCAATAAGTAATTAACAAAATATTAATTATCATTTTAAATGTTAAGTATTCTATAAAATATATGTTATTTTTGAAAAGTTAGATATCTTGAACGTCATCCAGTTAAGGATTTTATTCATTTAAGATCCCTGAATGGGTGTAGTCAAACTTTACTTTAAACAAAATATGTTAAAATGTATACTTCTAAGAGTAATCATAGAAGTATTTCAAATTATCAACCATGTATAACCAAAAATAGGTAACCAATATAACAATGTGGAATAGAGAAACCTTAGGATTGTATTTGAATTAATTATTTTAAGTTACACAGTTACAGCAAAGAAAAACTAGGTGGTATGTTATACATAAACAAATTACATTTAATTATGCATCCATAAATCTATAATTTTAATAAAATGTGTATTAATTTGATGTCTATTCTAATTTCAGTTTTTTTTTTTTATGGGAAATTACCTATAGTATTAATCAAAATGTAATAAAATAAATATTATTTAATGAAACACTTAACAAGCTAAATATATAAAATTGTTGTTTAATATAACATAGGTATATTATATCTTAGTTATCTGAGATGATTTTGATGATTTCACCAAGTTAAACATTTAAAGTTTTTAAATACAGTTATTAATAATTGTAGGATGTAACAATAGAAATATTTCTTAAACATACCTTTGGAAAACATAATTTTTCTTTAGATGGAGATAATACTTTGCTAAAAATACTTTTTGAACCATTTAACATTTTATCTGTAATTATTATCTTTTGTAGATGCTATTGAGGAATAACCATTATTCAGATCATCAGTAATATTATCATTTTTACTAAAAATGTAATACATAGATTAGATATCCGAATCCATCAAAAAAATACTATTTTACTAAAAATATTACTTTTTAATGTTTCCAAATGAATTTTGGTCTTTATCATTAGAATCATTAGTTCTAAAAATCCCTTTTTCAAATAATTGAAAAGATATATCTATATCAGGATTATTAAATCAGCCAATCATATATGATGATTCATCTGCTGTTTTACAAATTTGCTAAACTTCTAAGTTCTAATTCATGACCTAAGACAAATTTAAATTGGTAGTAATGCATAGTAATCTTTAAAAATGAACTATTTACCAGTAAAATGAGCTATTAATTGATATAGATATGTCATTCAGTTAATTTATCAGGAATTGTAAGAACACTCATTTTAGAAGGTTCAATTACACGAGATAAACCCAATAGTTCTCCGGCATCAAAAGCAGCTTTACAGTTTCCTCTAATATCGTGAGGTTTTAGTGCATCAAATTCACTGAAATTTTAGCACACACTTAGTCATTTATACATGATTATAATGGATAAATATTTAAATATACATTTAATAATAATAATCTTGTTTTTTAAACGGTTTTGTTGAAAAAAACTGTATTTATTGAGATAAAAACCAAAAATAAGCGTAAGTATAATAAGCGTAAATAACTAATATTAATCTCTATATAACTTTTTGTAAAAATGAACAAAAGTTATTAGGCGAATAATGGATCCGCCACTGCAGACTGGATATCTGAATAATAATTTTATCATTAAACTCGTGAATAGTATAAATGTTTTTGAAACTTGTTTTAATTACAAAACATAATATTTCCTTAATTGAACGACAAGATGCTCTTTAATTTAATATTCATAAATGAAATTTTTTTTAAAATCTTGATGAATACAATACATATTATACAGTTTCCAACGAGTAGTATAAATTGTAGTAAGTAGTTAATTTACTTATAAGAATTTGAAGCCCTTATAAATTAGTGGGCGTAGTAACGTAGACATCATAATATATGGAACATATGTTAACATAAATATTTGGTGAACATTATGCAAGAAATTTATACGGTTATTAAGTGTTGAGTTACACCAAAAAAATAAAATTGATTTTTTTCAAAAATTGGTTTTACGTAAAAATTACAAATTTTAGATTCTGAGTTATAGGTCAATTTTTTTTAATACCATATATAATATTATGTCTTATACCTAGACTGACATACCGCCTCCGCTCAGAATCGTTTTTCTTATACAATGATATTATATCATTGAATTCAAATTTAATACCATCCATTATACAGTGACCCACTTGTAATCTACTGTACAGCAGAGTGACATCCACTTACCCACCTTTTTTTTTTTGTTTTTCCTGATGTAGAAAATAAGAGCATTTTTACTACCACAAATGTTGTTGACTGACAGAAAAAAAAGGCACAGACACACATTCGCACCACTCAGATTCTAATATATGATTTTATTCAAATAATAAAAAAAAATAAAAAAAAGAAACAATAGAAGTAGAAAATAATATAATTTCTATGTAATTAATGACTCCAAATTATAAAGAAAAATATTTTTTCAAAAATGTTATCTAGTATAGGTAGGTACCTAACCTATAGGTACTATATTCGATGTTAATCGACGTATAAATTATATTATACCTAAATAATATAATCTTAAATGCATTCATATCAACCGCAAATGGATTACCTATGATTTTGAGCCCAAATACGTTTTCGAGAAAAAAAATTGGTTAAGTATGATAATATTTTCAAGTATATTATATGATACTATTGTGATTAATGAAATTTATTTTTCTATTAGGTTATATTATTATTTGCCGAATAAATTTCATTTGAAAATGTCATTGTTTGTTTACAATTTTATAGTAATATGCTTTCATGTACCCGCGAATAATATTTTTAAATTACAGCGAAATAACTACTTAATACTGTATTTATTTGTTTAAAATTTAAGTATCCAAATTTGTAAATGTCTATAATAAAAGTCTATAAAAAAATCTGTGAATTTTCAAATTGTCATCCATAATTTTGTATCGTTTTCCTTCATTGTTTTATTTTTAGATATAATTATCAGTTAAATAAATAAAAAATTATATATATTTTTTTTTTATTCTGGCTTTTATTATTTAGGTACTTGTTTATAATTTAGAAACATAAAAAAAGGTGGGTAAGTGGATGTCGCTCTGCTGTACAGTAGGTTAGAAGTGGGTCACTGTATAATGGACAGTATTAAATTTGAATTCAATGATATAATATCACTGTATAAGAAAAACGATTCTGAGCGGAGACGGTATATCAGTCTATGTATTAGACAT
>NC_042493.1:75990049-75992058 GCF_005508785.2 Acyrthosiphon pisum
AAGGTAGACAATCTTATAAGGAATCTTGTATTACATTTTCATATCTTAGATTCAAAAAGAAAAATTTTTATGAATTTCTAACTCGAAATAATTTGCAAATTTTCGTGATTTTTCCATATTTTGTCATTTTTTGAACTTTAAATGTTTATAAAAAAAAACTGTGACTAACGATTTTTAATATTTTTCATCTGCCTTTGCCAATATACTAGAAGCTTTCTATTAAATTTTCAAGCTTTTTTATCCAACAAATAAAATTTTATTGATATTTTTAGAAAAAAAACTAAAAAAAAATGGAAAATGAAAATGTCCGTAAAGAGCTCAAAATAAATCAAAATATTTTGAAAATGTTATGGTGTATAGAAAATGCTAAGATAAACATTCAGTCAAAATTTCATATATCTACGGTCATTTGTTTTAATGTTACACCAAAAACCAAAATCGATTTTCTCGAAAACAGATTTTGCGTAAAAATTCTCGTTTTTCCTTAATTTTTCTTTTGTTTTTCACGGCGCGTTTGAAAACTATTGGAAAAATTTTACTTTTGACCCCCCAAAGTACCAACTAGATTCACTTTCCTATCAGAAAAGGTACTGTTGAAGAAAATCCAAGCACTTTTACTGTCCTAAAACGTGATGACAGACACAAAAATAAAAAAAAATAAAAAAAAAAACACACATCATTGTAAAATCAATACATCCATCGTTCCACTCAGAATCTAAAAAATATTGAAATATTTATTAAAGAATAACATTGAGAATGAACAATGTTGTTATTATAACTTAAACAAAGTTTTAATTTAATCACATTAGCAAATAGTGAGACATTATAATGGAGTTTGGTTTTTCGATAAATAGATTGGGTACTATAGTAACGTCTTATAAAACAAAAACTGATATAAACTAAAAGGGAAATATACTATTCAGGTAGGTATGCATACCATATTTTATACTTCAAGACTCAGGGCTTGCATTTGAAAAAAATTCCTTTTTTAAGTTCTTTACAATTAAAGCATTAGGTACACAATTTTGCGTTTATCTTATTCAGAATTAAAACGTTATCCAAGTTTTGCGTTTATCGTTATACAGAATTGTAACGTTATCCAAGTTTTGTGTTTATCGTTATTTAGAACTAAAACGTTATACAAGCTTTACGTTTATCGGCATTTAAAATTGAGTTAATACCTATTAAATTTAAAAATAATAACTAATGTAGGTATAGGTAATGGCCCGGAGACGGAATATAATATATAATCAATTCTTAGATTTTTAAATTGTATACATGATATAAATGTTTCTACGAAACTAATACCCAGGCCTTTTAAATAAATACATTTTAATATATTTCGTTTCGCGTTATTTTTCGTCCAATGATGTTCTATAAATTACGTTTTGCGTTATTTTTTGTTTGATGATATATATAATATATTTTGTTAATTGTTATGTTTTTTCTAAACTATATACTGAATAGTTTACTTTATATAGTATTATTATTGTTATAGCATTTTTTAAATAAGTTAAGTTTTTTTAAATAAGTACCTACCAATTTAATAAGTACATCGTTATATACTTATATATAGGTATGATATGATAGATAATTTGATGTACCTAATGAATATTTTCGATAATTTGTATAAAAACATATTGTAGACAGATATACTGGGTGATTCTTTTTTCATAGAACACTCATTATTTCAAAAAGTATAAATTTTTTTGAAAATATTTTTTTACATAGTTTCAAGTCGCTTATAAAACAACGTTTTTCTTAAAAAATTATATTTTTAAATATTTTTTATTCGTATAATTTTTTAAGTTTTTAATTTTTTGAATGTCAACATAGGGTTTTAATTTTATATTCCAAAGCAGAATATAATTCTTAGTATTTTGATACATGAAAATCAAATTTGGGGCGAGTAGTTTAGGAGTTATAAATATTCAAAGATTAGATGAGCGGAGTGGAGTGGTACGGTGTTACCCCGCGAAATGTTTGTCCACTTCTCCGCTCATCTAAAC
>NC_042493.1:75992509-76002126 GCF_005508785.2 Acyrthosiphon pisum
TTTAAATGAGGTCCCTGTACGAAAAAAAAAATTAATATATATAATGTGTTCTTAGGTGAAGTGATCAGCCGACGTAAAATGAAAGTATACCAAAAATGATGAAGAAATACCGTTTCAAAATTGGGTCTAACTTTTTTATATTTTAAGTTATGGGTAATTAACTTTTTTTTATCAAAACCATATACATATCAAGCATTTGTTTATGTATCTTCAAAAGTTTTCAACATTTTGATGTTATTTTTTTTTATTTTAAAGCTATTTAATTGTCTTTTTAACACTCTGACGAACCCAATTGAACTAGAAATGTGCTAATTATTTTTATTAAATTAAAAAAGTAGAAAAAAGTTGGCAAAAATTGGCATTTTTTAAAGAAAATCGTGTATTATTCCAAATAATTTATTACTTAGTATGGGTTTTTTGTTTTTTGTATTATTCTACTGAATTTTACTGAATTCTACTGAATAATCAATAATACCTAGAATACCTTGAAAGTTAGGTTTTCATAATATATTCCTGTTAATCGTCACAACTTATAGTTTTCCTAGGATTGAGTTGGTTAATTGGTCGTTTAATTTTATACTATTCGGTAAATTTTAGTTGTCATAATACAAAAAACAAAAACTCATAAGTCATAGCTTATAATAAATTATTTGGAATAATGCACAATTGTCTTTTAAAAATACTAACTTTTGCCAATTTTTTTCTCTGTTTTTAATTTAATAAAAATAATTAGCACATTTCTGGTTTAATTGCGTATGTCAGTTGATAGGACAGTTAAAAAACTTTAAAATAAAAATAAAATTACGTCAAAATGTTGAAAAGTTTTGAAGATACATAAACAAATGCGTGATACGCATGGTTTTGATAAAAAAAAGTTAATTGCCCTATAACTAAAAAAATAAAAAGTTATAATCAATCTTTAAAGGGTATTTCTTCATCATTTTTGGTATATACTTTCATATGACGTTGGCTGGTCACTTCACAATATATAGATATTAGGTATATAACAATTAGCAATAAATAATGAATAATGTATCACTTTATTTATAAATTATAATTTACAAGCTTTTTTTCTAGCTAAATAATTATCTATTTTTTTTCTAGATAATTTATGCAGTTTTATATAGCCTATAACGAAAAAAAGTAATGGACAAATCAGAGGCCCCTAAATAAATTGTAATTATTACCATGGCCCCCCTTAATCCGAGTTTGTATAGAACCATGCAATTAAATTAACCAATGTTTATATCAGTTGTATAAATGATTCGTTATAAAGTTATTTATAACTATATATGTTGTTTATCACATAATAGCTGGTGCCTATATTATTTATTATATATTTTATTTTTAACGATTATGTAATATTCAGAATTAATTGTTTTAAGAATAAAAATGGAATTAAATTAATGAAATGTTTTAAACTTATAAAAATGAAAAACTTATGAAGAAAATATTCTCAAACATTTATTTATTATTTAATATTATGTCCCTATAACATCTTCCAAGTATGCGTACAGGCGTACAACTCTAGAGTCTAGCCAGTCTAGGTGGTGGGTGTATAACATTTAATGTAGGTATGGAGAAAGTTTTAAAAGCAGTTTGTTATTTCTAGATGTTGGTGTTTTGTTTAAATTGTTTGGTGGAAATGTGGCATGTCAATTGCGGACTGTCAGGAATAGTTATCGAGAATAGACAATAGGTATATTATTAACATCCTGGCTTTTTATACTGGAAATTTAAAACGTTTTACTTACCATAAAGGTAAAAATGTATTTAATTTAATATTTGAATGGTATTTTTAATTATTTATATTGCTTGTTTCAACTTTTCTTCTAGGCAATCGAGTGTAATGAGTGTGTTAAATTTCAGCTCAATGATAAATCATTGTATACGAAAAACGATTTTGAGCAGAAACTGTCAACTTACATTACTAAGGATATAGCTATATAAGTATTAATATTATCATATATACCTACTTATGTCTTATAATGGTATTAGATTTTTTTTTATTGGTAATATAGTACCTAGGTTGAACTCACTTTTGACAAAGCTACGTAACAGGTACATATTTTAGGTATACCTACAATTAAATTATTACTACATATATCAATTCATGAAAATATCACTAGTTTGAAAATTATGGTATTTTTTCGAAATTTATAATAAAACTATTTGATGAAAATTTCAAGTCTGTGGTTACATATTATTATATAATTTTATTTTTGTGTATTCAGATAATTTTGGAAAGTACTAAGAATTTTATGAGTAATCCGCAAGAATTACTGAGTAACTTTTACTCTACTAGCGGTTTTCTAGTGTTTTTTCGTTTTGTTATTTCCTTATTATTTTAGATTCTGAGCGGAGCGATGAATGTATTGATATAACAATGATGTGTTTTTTTTAAATTTTGTAAAGTATCTTATTTATGTGGTCAAAAAACATAAAAAAAATATGAAAACACAATTTTTTTTATAGTGATCTTATGTTCAAATTTGGACTAAATAAGATATTTAAACGAAGAAGAACGATTTAAGGATTGTATTATATTTTTAAAATATTATTCATGGATACTTGAAACTTCCTAAGTATTTTATTTTAGTATACAAATATGATAACTAACAAATAATAATAATTCAACATAATCGGCTATACTTACCGTATTAATAATAACAATATAAAAGTAATATAAAATATCCTAGGCTGACAACCCGTCTCCCCTCAAAATCATTTTTTGTATACAATGATATTAGGTATATTTTTATATCATTAAATTAAAATTTAACGCCATTCATTACAGTCATCCACTTGTAACCTACTGTATAATAGAGCGAATTCCATTTATCCGCTTTTTTTCTCTTATAAGTACCAACTTGATCCAAATTCCAATTTACTACCAGAGACGACCCTCAATATTGAACATTTAAGCATTTTTACTTCTCCAAAGACCAAAATGCAAAAACACACTCAATACAGGCCAGTATTTCACCGGTGAAAAAACAAACATTTTAAAAACAATATACATTCATCACTCCTCACAGAATTTAAAACACTTTCAAAATAATAATCAGTTCTTTTATTGTATTTTAAAAACAGTTTATTTTTGTTTTTACTAATTTTATAAATAAATATCAATATTATATTATATTGTAGACAAAACACTTACAATTCAGTTTAACTAATTTACAAATAATATAATTTATTCAGTTAAAATTTATAATTAAGAAATTTTAAACTGGTATCTACCTAAATAATATGAACAGCTGTCTAAATAATTAATAATTAATTATAAATAATAAACTAGATGACAATAATATTATATAATTATATGAAATTATGTATATATATTTCCACAGTATAGTGATCATAAAAAATTAGAGCATACTATTTTATACAAGTTTAAATATAAAAACAATGAATAAGCTTAACATTTCAGTAAATTGTGATAAAAAGTATAATTGTTTTTTATTAAATTTGTTTTTATTTATGAAATATACCAGCGACATAGGTCATTGGGAAAAAAGTCATCTTACAATAATGGTTTTTTGTTAACTAATTTTTCAGAAATATTAGAATTTTTGTAGTATTATAATATATTATAATCGATTTCTCAATTTTTTTATTCCTCTGTTTTTTGATACTAAATCCAAATATCGTATGTTTAAAATTGATTTCACAATCTTAGTTTTTGAGATATATCCGAAAAATTGCGGTTCACTGTAAACGTTTAAACGTAATTTTATTATAGTAGCTCATCTCACTCATTGTTCGATTCTAAATTTTTTTTATTCACTATTGATTGTGTAGGTACTTGTGTTAACTATTAAAAATACACATCATTTTTAGCCTTTTTGGTTCTCCACCTTTTTTTTTTCTATTCTTGATTCATAAATCATAAAGAATTAGTTTTATAATATGTATCCTTATATCTAACCTGTTTAGAATGGTATTCGAAATATATGACTATGACATGAACCGATAAGGTCAACTTCGGAATAAGAAAACAGTGAAAACACGTCGTCGAGTGCATCGAGAAATCCAGTTCGTGAACCTTAGAAGTTTTAAATAGTAAAAAAAAAATAACAACTTCATAATAATCAACCAAATCGGCGTGGCGCGGCGGTGTCCTGTGAGTATACCTATACGGTCCACTCCACTCGGTGTTACGTCGCCTACGACTTAAAGTCGCATTCTTTTATGTGTGTAAGTGTGGTGGGAAGGAGCGAGGATTTGTGGAAAAAGACTAAAAAATAAGTCAGACAGGTTCGAGGCAATGCTTTGCGGTGGACGGCTGTAGCTGATTGCGATCTCTCAGGATTTTTGGATTGTTTGACACGCAAATACATGGAAAATCGCCGCGGCGGCAACAGTGTCAGGTCTTAGGTGGCGTGGCAGCAGCGGACCAATAGAAATACGACTCCGGGTGAGTATTTCAAAGCAATTTATTAGTTGCTTCATTCTTTCGGATATTTTTTTCTTTCGGACAACCGCACCGCACGCCACCCACCGCCGCCGCAAGCAGTGAAGTTGAGTCTGCCGCGGCGCGTTCGTTTTCGATTGTTCCACGAAGACGCCACACGAACGTAATAATATTATAATATAACTATATTTTCTGCACTCTGTAGAAACGCCGGTCCGGCTCCTCCACGCGCTTCGAAATCCGGCACTGTGCCGGGTTCACAACCTTAGCGCGTCTCGACAGATGCCGCTTCGTCGTCGGCCGCGGTCGGCATGGCCAGAGGTAAATAGTCCCTATT
Source organism: Acyrthosiphon pisum (assembly GCF_005508785.2). Taxonomy (NCBI): domain Eukaryota; kingdom Metazoa; phylum Arthropoda; class Insecta; order Hemiptera; family Aphididae; genus Acyrthosiphon; species Acyrthosiphon pisum. Next base: position 75,997,264 of record NC_042493.1, read on the forward strand.
AACTTAACCATTGTTGTGGTAGGTACTGTTTCGATCTTCGACCGGTGAATTTTTTTCGCCCTGCCAAAACGCGTATGCTTTCGACATGATAATTTATTAAATTATTATCATTATTATTATTATTTTTTTTTTCTATTAATATTAGGTATTGCAATTATTTTTTTATTTTTCACCGTTTGAAAAAACTGTTCGATAAACCTCGTATCTTCCGAACTTTCACCGCCGTTTTCGTATCGCACACTGTTCGTTTTTTTTATTTTTCGTTCGTAAACGCTTTGGAATTTTCTGGAACACTTGCGCTCATGCACCTGCGCCCGAACCTTCGTCAAGATGTGTCCAACTTGAAGTTATAATATTATGTCAACCACTGTCGTCACCGCTATACTCTCTGACTCGATCCGACGTCACACGCACCTTTGCTGCTCTACCAAATCCAATATCTGTGCCATTCGAACGAGTCAAAAGTGATCGTCTGAAGTAAAAATCGAGACATGAATCATCAGCAAACAACCAAGGTGTGTACATTAGTTGTTTTTTATTTACCATTGTTATAACTGGAAAATGACATAACATACTGCGTATTAGGTACTGTTCAAAATATGTTTCATATAGATAGTGTATAAAGTTTTAAAAAAAATTAATATTATGTTTTCTGTTTTTTCCAGTACGTTTAAGAAAATTTTGAATTTTAAATTTCCGATTTTTTGCGAACGTAAAAATGCTTAAATAAGTAGTTCGAATCCCTAACAACTTGGCGTAATTATTGAATATTAAGTGACTTATATTTAAAAAAAAATCATAAATCCAATCTCAAATACGTACTTATTGAGCTTCTTTTAACACTACAGCTAAAAAAAATAAATAGCGTGGCGCAATAAATGTTTTTACCTAGATAAATATTTATGATAACATCGTTTTAAATTTTAATTCTGTTTAAGTGGATGTAAATGATAGTATTAAATATAATTATTAAATTATTGTATACTTACAATTAGGTAGAGAGGTACTTTTTATACTTTTTCAAATTATAATTTTACCAACTTATTAATCAATTGAATAATATGGTATTATCGCCGCGTCTATATGGATCGGAAAAATAATTTGAAAGTTATATCTAACACCAATAATACTTACTGGTAGTCGATGCGAAAAACGGATCCAAAACATACTGGAGATCGTGTTTATGAACTCGGTTGCGTGTGTATACTCGTACTGCAGTAATAATCAGTAAAATCATTGATCCTATATTTTAATTTTGATTTTGTTACGATTTATGACAATAAATCTTCATTTTATCCTTACTAAAATATCACTTAAATATATAAAATATATCTTGACCTAAGTCAACAATACTTTTTTTGCTACTATATTTACAACGATATTTGTCAAAGGGCTAAGCCCGTAAAATAAAAAAATAAATAATTATTGAAGCTTCAACTCCATATATTTTGTGTTTTTACCAGCGACAAATACCAACATCGATCAGATCAACGACTGATTTTTATAATACAATAAATTGCTTAATGCCCCCAACGATATAATATAATCATACACCCATTTAATAATAATAATTAGGCTTTCTGATTAGATAACAAAACAAATCACTTGTTGCTTCAATACTCAAATTAATAGTTTTATTGCTAACTGGGTATTCTATTATTTATCCCTATAGTTTTTAGTGACCGAATTCTATATGTCCTATAAGCAGGGGCGGACTTACCATTTTTCCGCCCCTAGGCATTACAACACTATCGCCCCGTTCATTGGCGTGCTCCCATGGTGTTGGTCGGGGGGGGGGGGGAAGGTAATGTTTCATGAAATAAACTATAAAAATTGGATGAAATCTATAAGATTTCTGAGCAGTATGCACTATGCAGGAGACTGGCGACAGTGCCAGCGTCGCGCGTTGTCGCAATGTTTATTATTATTAATTACTTTATCAAGACATCTGATTTCCAGAATTAATTCCAGTATTCTAAGAATGCCGAATGCAGGGTGAGGCGTGTCAATCCAGTTAATAACAAATAATTTTATTTACTTGCTAAGAACTGTGCGAGCGGTCCCCCACCTAACTAGTAGAGCGGCTATGACAATGTACCCGGCGGTCCGAGGCCGTATATTTGACTGCCTTGGCTGGCGTTTTGCGCATGCGCCAATCACAATATTGTATGTGTTTATGCCACATACCCGTATTCCACCTCCCATGCATTAACATAGGCAACGCCGGCAACTGCCTCGTCTAGTGCCGCTATCGAGCCTCTAGCCGTGGCGGCGCGGTGAAGCCCGCGCTGGTAATAGGATTGAACCCAAACTGCGAGGTTAGGTATTATAGCTTATGAATTAAAACGTTACTGCTACGGGACTACGAGAGCCATTCTCCACTTTCATGCACTTGTATACAAAAAAAAATTAATATCAAATATAAATTTAGGTAAATATAATAAATTATGAAATTATGAAAACCTAAAAAGTAAAAATTAACTAAAAAATTGCGCCCCAATAAATTTTGCGCCCTAGGCACGTGCCTTGGTGGCCTATGGGTAAATCCGCCCCTGCCTATAAGTTCATACAGTTTTTGGAACGGAAAACCAGAACGAGTGCAACGATGCATGTAGATGATATTATGTGACGTGAATTATGAGTAGTATTTTGGCGAAGAGTTATAGGAGAATTATTTGGCGAAGTTAAATATTATAAGTTATTAGTAACTTATATGTTGAGATGGGATTTTCTTAGAATATAATTTTTTTCTAGTGTTATAAATAGCTTCGCAAATGGACACTGTGCTTTAAGAAATACTAATTATTATATTGTAATTTTTAATTAAAAACTACACTTTTAGGCAATTTTTAGGGAATTTTGCATTTTTGCAATTTCGCAATTTTTCAGGCATTTAAATCTCATCTTTATACCTACATACAAGTTATAATAACTTATACATTTTTTATTTAAACTGTTATTTTTATACGTAAAAGTCCTGAACGTGTTTTTAATAAAGTTTGTGCGCTTTTGAAAACGAAGTTTAAATTTTGATGGTTTATTAACCAAGGGTGGTTTACCCTTGTGAACTTAGCAGCGCAATGATAACAGTCAACTGTTAAAACAATCTAACAAATTTGTTAGTGAGTTGTTATAGATTGTTAGACAACTTTCAAAGTTTGTTAGACTTTATTTTCGACGCTAGACCACTTTCATTTATTATCACTGCTAACTTCACGGCAGCAGTACAAAAGTTTGTTGCAACTTTTTTTATCACTTAAAACGACGCATCTAGGCTTGTTAGAGATTGTTATATAACTTTCAAAGTTTGTTAGACTTTATTTTCGACGCTAGAAATTTTAGATTCTGAGTGGAACGATGAATATATTGATTTTACAATGATGTGTGTTTTTTTATTTTTTTTGTGTTTGTGTACACGATAAGTAGTCGAAATAATGCTACGATTTTCAACTTCAGTATCTTGTTCGATCAGAAAGTGAATATCGTTGGTGCATTGGGGGGGTCAAATTTTAAATTTCCCAGTAGTAACATTTTCAAAATATTTTGATGTATTTTGAGCTCTTTACGGACATTTTTATTTTGCATTTTTTTTTAGTTTTTTTTCTAAAAATATCAATAAAATTTTTATTTGTTGGATAAAAAAGCTTGAAAATTTAATAGAAGGCTCCTAGTATATTGTTTCAAAGGCAGATGAAAAATATTAAAAATCGTTAGTCACAGTTTTTTTTTTTAAGCATTTAAAGTTCAAAAAATGACAAAATATGGAAAAATCACGAAAATTTGCAAATTATTTCGAGTTATAAATTCATAAAAATTTTTCTTTTTAAATCTAAGATTTTAAAATGTAATACAAGATTCCTTATAGGATAATCTACCTTTACCAAAAAAAAAAATGTCTATAAGAAACTCAAATTAAATTTTTATGGGCGTTTGAAATTCATATTTTTACAACATTTGATATTCACTCGATTTCTTACGCAACGATTTTCTTATTTTGTTGTAATTAAAAAAGAGTGACTGTAGAAACTTGAAAATTTCACTGAATGTTTATATTAGCATTTTATATATACGATAAAATTTTAATTTGAAAAATTATTTTGTAGTTAAAAATTTATAAAATGTTCAATTTTTGTATCTAAGAATTTAAAATTTAAAACAAGATTCCACGTAAGTAATTAATTCTGTTACCAAAAAATCTAAAAAATACATTTACGCAGTTTATTTTTATAGTCATTTTAAGTACAAATTTGGACGAAATTACATATTAAAAACCTAGGATAACTATTTTAGTTATTTTGTTGTGATTGTATAATATTATTCGTGGGTACTTGAAACTTCTAAAGTATACTATTATATATCTATGATAGTACCACGGTTTTTTGTTGATGTATAACGCGTTATAAGTACCTAATAGATATTATGATATGATTAATTTGGAATTTATTATATGTACCTATTATAGATCAATTTTTTTAAAATACTATAGACTATAATATAATATTATGTCTTATACCTAGACTGACATACCGTCTCCGCTCAGAATCGTTTTTCTTATACAATGATACTATATCATTGAATTCAAATTTAATACCATCCATTATACAGTGACCCACTTGTAACCTACTGTACAGCAGAGCGACATCCACTTACCCACCTTTTTATTTTTTTTTGCAAATTTGAAATTTTTTTATAAAAATAACAGAAATAATAATAATAATATATTTTTGTTTATTATAGGGTTGCTATATTGGTTACAAAAAATAAAGTAGTTATTATGATTGAATATAATTTTAGACCTGTATTTAATATTTGGTAAAAATTATTAAAATGAGTGCGTGATTACTATACCAGTAATATTAACTG
>NC_042493.1:76002176-76003213 GCF_005508785.2 Acyrthosiphon pisum
ATTCGAATTCATAATTTATAACTTATTTTTGTTTGCAGATATATTATTATACAATAGTTTATTGTAGGTACATAATATCTGCGAACTACTTAACTAGGCATAAATAGAAACAAACAATAATAAAAAAATTAGCAAGGTATTAGGAATTCAACCAGTGTCGCTACCAAATCATGGGTCGCGTAATCTATAAAAATGGGTTGTGACAAGTCTTTTTTGTTTTAAAAAAAATAATTTTATTATAAAATTATAAATTATGGATTCGAATAAGTTATCAATGAATTGAAGAACCATGTTTTACAGTAGATATAATGATAGTTAAAATGTCTACTAAAATCAATAAATTGAGCTTACTTGTGATTTCAATATTAAACAAATGTTTATTGAAACTTTTTTGGAAATGTTTTTGGCACATTTATGCACGGGAAGTTACGCAAAACTAGCAGCTTAGTCTGTTTTCTTTTATGGCCTACAAAAGTGACACGAGTCGTGAAAATATTGTTACAAAAACAGTGGATCGCGAGTCAAAAAGGTTAAACATTACTAGTCAAAACAATAGATAGGATGAAAAATATTTTTATATTAAAAAATGTAAAATTACTAGGTATTCATTAGGTTTATCGTTGACAAAACACTTTAAATCCACTCCAAATTTTAATAAAAATTATTTTGGGCATTAGTTTGGTCCGTCCCCCCGTCCAAGTAAAAAAAAAAATAGTTGGGGTACGCAAAAAAAAAAAAAATAGTAGAGGAGCTCCGTCCCCCTGCGCACCCCCCCCCCCCCAATTCGAGCACTGTGTATATATTATCCTGTCCGAGGACCGAAAGGACGATGGACAAACTTCCAACACCGCTGACATACTCTACCCCACTGTACTTACCCCCTTTTATATATCTACTAAATAATACTTTACTGTTTTATAATGTAAATGATTACAATTAATATTATGTAGGTACAATCAAAATTAATTGATTAATAATATTTTTTTCCATATGATTACTTTTTTTACTTTAACCAGCCAAAATTTAAGTATTTGATG
>NC_042493.1:76003313-76004144 GCF_005508785.2 Acyrthosiphon pisum
TTGTTTCAAGGCAGATGAAAAATATTAAAAATCGTTAGTCACAGTTTTTTTTTATAAGCATTTAAAGTTCAAAAAATGACAAAATATGGAAAAATCACGAAAATTTGCAAATTATTTCGAGTTATAAATTCATAAAAATTTTTCTTTTTAAATCTAAGATATGAAAATGTAATACAAGATTCCTTATAATATTATCTACCTTTATCAAACAAAAAATATCTATAAGAAACTCAAATTAAATTTTTATGGGCGTTTGAAATTCATATTTTTACAACATTTGATATTCACCCGATTTCTTACGTAACGATTTTCTTATTTTGTTGTAATTAAAAAACGAGTGACTGTAGAAACTTGAAAATTTCACTGAATGTTAATATTAGCATTTTATATATACGATAAAATTTTTAAAATAATTTGACTCTTTTTGAGCTGTTTACGGACATTGTAAGTTTTCAATTTTTTTAGTTTTTTTTTTCTATAAATATCAATAAAGTTTTATCTGTTGGGCCAAAAAGTGTATACATTTAATACAAAGCTCCTGATATATTTTTACAATATCAGTTGAAAAATATTAAAAATACATAGGCACAATTTTTTTTTATAAGCATTTAAAGATCAAATTTGGACAAAATTTATCAAATTTTAATTTTGAAAAATTATTTTGTAGTTAAAAATTTATAAAATGTTCAATTTTTGTATCTAAGAATTGAAAATTTAAAACAAGATTCCACGTAAGTAATTAATACTGTTACCAAAAATCTAAAAAATACATTTACGCAGTTTATTTTTATAGTCATTTTAGTACAAATTTGACGAAATTACATATTAAAA
>NC_042493.1:76004803-76035571 GCF_005508785.2 Acyrthosiphon pisum
ATTTAGTATTTTTTCCATATAAAAGTGCATTTTTCACATATTACCTATACGGTATACTACCTAAATTTAATATGAATTTTCAAAAAATTGGAAAAAAATCGACTATTTTGATTAAATATTATTTGATAATTTTATCACAAAATGTATTGGTATTAAGAATATTCGAAACTTTTAATCGCACAATGTACCTGTTGTTCATTTGAGCAATAGTATAGTTACTATACCTAATTTATAAATAAAATTATTGTTTTCTTTAAAGGCAAACTTTAAAAAGTAGAAAAATTAAGAAAGAATAATAGATACATGTTAATTTAAATTTTTTTCGTTTTTTATTAAAGAAAAATAAAAATTTTAAATAACGTATAATGCGCTATTAATGGATTTTTGAATATTAATAAAGCATGGAAAATTTTTAGGGTAGGTATACAGATATACTGCATAGTGTCGGTCTGGCCTACCCGGCTACACGGCGATCGCCGGGGGCCCCTGGATATTTTCATGAATTAGAGGCCCATACCTAAATGGAAAAAAATATTATGTTTACTCGAGATTCTAGACTCGGGTTCCAATTGAATCAATTTGTAAACATTGAACCATTGGTTATAAATACTAGTATTTATAATCGATGATTGAACATTGTAATTATTTATATTGCAATTACAATAACGCTATATTTAGTCGATATAATATCTTTAGATTTATGCCATATACCTATATAATTATATTATATCCATTAGCCGTGGTCGGCAGTCAGCACTGACGAGACAAAAATATTTTTACGATAATTTTCCAATAATAAGGTACACCCGTATATAGCACATACACTGATACAAGTGATACACACAGACACTCAAACTTATGCTCGCTAAGTGCTGTACATAAATCCAGGGCTGGGTATTAACGAGTTGATAAGTTAAAGTTAAATTAAAAAGTTTTATAATTGTAACTTTTTAACTTAACTAGTTTTTTTTTGACTTTTCATTAAATTAACTGTTAAATTACTAAATTTCTTTTTTAATTAACGTGAAATTAAGTTTTTAGTTTTTCATTTTAAGAAGTAAATTAAGTAAATTAATTTTGTTTTTAAATTTATTATATTTCACTATTTCAGTCTATTTCATTTTCATGTCGAAAAATATTTACCGTGAATTGTTTAAAGTTAAAAATTTATATCATTCGAATCTAACTTATATGGAAATACTGTATAAAGTATAAACACTATAGTCTGCTATAATTTAGTTTTGGGTTGGAAAAAAACTAAGTTCTCTAGCCTTGTATAAACAAATTAACAATTTTTTTAACTTAATAAAAAGTTAACAACGAATGTGTATTAACTATTAACTTAACTGAGTTAACCTATAGTTAAATTAACTTTTAATTCTTTGTTATTGATGCATATTACTTAACTGAGTTAAAAAAAAATCATTAACTTGCCTATATATAATATAATAAATAAAATGAATACAATAAATAAATGTAGGTAATGATAGTTGAATGCAAAAGTAAGACACTAAATTAAAAACAAAAAATATATACTTAAAATATAAAATATATAACTATCCAAAAAAATGTATATAGTGTTTAACTTACCCCTTCCCATCCCTCACAATCTACATGGTGTGCGACTGTTTAAGACATATGACCTTATATGAAAACTGTATAAAATATGAAACGCATCCCTCAGCGTATTTTGAGCCACTTCGACCATTGAGTATAGTTAATTATAGTTATATAATATATGCATGCATATATACATGTACCCTATTTATATTATACAGAATACAGAATACAGATCACAGTGGTTGGATTGAGAGATTTTTATGATATAAACCAAATTTTTTTTTTTGGTTGGTGGTGGGTGGGTGTTGGGTTTGAATGATTTAATCCCCCCCCCCCCCAAACATGATCAAATCACGCCACTGTGCAGAACCCCTAATTGGCTAAACACTGAACAAGTAAACAATACATTTTACAAGAATTAGACAAGCATTATAAAATAGAAAACTTAGTAGAAGAAGGTCAAACATAGTATGATTATTGGAAGATGATGCAAGAGTCTTCTTCAATTAGTGAAACAGAAAATATTTCTTTTTTTTAAAAGATTGTGAATTTTACTCTACTTTGAAAAAAAGTATTAATATTTATATGACTATATATATTCCACCAACAACTTGCAGTATAGAAAGGACATTCAGCACATTACGTCATGTTAAAACCTGGCTACGTTCATTAATGTGTGAGAACCGTTTATCCGGATTATGCATGTTAAGTTTACAAAAAAAAAAAAAAGAAGAACTTAATTTAACTGAAAGAGTTGTTGATGAATTTGGGAAAAATAAAATAAAATTGCAATCTGTGTTCAATTAGTTTATAGTTACTATAACTTATAAGTGTAAAATGTAATATAATATTATATTACCTTTAAATATTTTTTTTAAGTATACATAACAGTATAACACATTATACATTAATGGTGTTTGATTGATAATAAAAATTAAGGCTGATCCCCCCCTGAATTTTCACCTGCGGGCGCCCTTGATACAAACTACAAACGGCAGCACTAATTTCAATCACGAATTAAAGTTATGTCTACTCGTGTCTCGTTGGTACACAGCTGCTGTGAGAGCCAAAGGCTTGTTTTTTCCCGGAAATCATAACACAATATCATAATATATTATCAGCTGACGCCTGACATCTAGTGAGCAAGTGAGCTATAGGCATCGAGTACTGACCATAAAATATTTGAACTCTTATATTCCATTGAAAGATTAAAATATTATTTTCAACACTTCTATAATAGGTACCTATAGTAGGTATATAGGAAAAGTAGTGAGTGATTATCGGTAACCGGTATTTAATCGGCCGCGATTATTAATTTTTATTTTACCCGTTTACTAAAATATAGCTATATATTATACTCAATCATCATACAGTATTACTGTATATTGGTTTTCTCAGTGGGTCTAGATAATAGTGAACGGCAATAATTACATATGATTATAATAAATAATATCATCTATATAAAAATATAATATTATAATAGTGAGCATCCAACAGGTCGATTATATTTATACGAAAAATAAAAATGGATATTAAATTATTTGTTTAACAGTATAATATCTACAAAGCTAATAGCCTTAGTTGCCAGGCTTAAGACCAATAAAAAAAAAAAAATATATATCTACTACAATCTACTTGTATACTCTAGTATATTTGTAATAAATTGCTTCGAAGCTTGATTTTTAAGTATCACGATTCTTCGGAAAATATTTTAAATCTTCGGAATCTGAAAGTAAAAAATATGTAAGTTGTCATTAAAAAAGTACACACGTAAAAATATAGACAGTGATAGAAATATTTTCAACACAACACTATAAGGTGGTCGTAAACAGTAGAATAAGCCACACACGGAATGACTATCGTGATGGTAAATTATAATAGCAACAGAACAGCGACCAATAACTTATAACTAACTTACTACTAACTTTTAACCTAACTAATGTTCTCCCAAAACCCAGGAGTCGTGTGGCGGATAGTCGACGAAAACTTTAAACGTAAAATAAATCAATAATACCTGATTTCCTATTGCATGGGAATATAGAATGGCTTTGGTGGAACCTAAAACCGTTAATTCAGTACTAGGAACCGATAAGGAAAACGCACGGTCCTCAGAATGTTATTTTGCGTATATTTATCAAGTATCAACTTATAGTGACCCTCACACGATCAATATTACTGACAGTATTTTTGATACTGACAATATTATTGATCGTGTAACGTGAGTACTGATGTACTGTCAGTATGGAAAAACGATACTGATGACTGATGAAAAATTCGGATATCGAGTCGTCAGTATTTATTTACTGATAAAGATATTGACCGTGTGTGGTGGATAATGACAGTTCATCAGTACATTTTTCGCAGCCATGGGTGACGAAAGCCGAAATACGGGTACGAGTGATTCGAGTACAGATAAACAAATATTGCGTGCTTTTATTGCTGAATATAAACAGTTGCCAGAATTATGGGATGTGCGTACACTAAAAAGGATAAAAAAAAATGCTGCTAATGAAAAACTACTTACTATTTATAAGGGTTTAAAATCTAACGCCACTGTTGACGGTGTAAAAAAAATAATAAACACCTTAAAAAGTAACTATCGAAAAGAGTTGAAGAAAATAAATGATTCAAAAAGAAGTGGAGCTGGATCAGATGATATATATGTACCATCGTCGTGGGTATTTGAGGAATTATCATTTTTGATGAATTTGGAAAAACCGGTTGAAAGCATTTCGTCGATAAGTGAAGAAACGGTTAATGATTCGGTAAGATATTTTATGTTTTGTATATAACAGTATATTTTGTATAATAATATGGTTAATAATTTAAGTAGTGCGGTTTCGTAAATCGTGTATGATAAACCTAATTTCCTAATTAAATTAAATAAAATCGTATGGTATGGTGTTTACATTTTTGTTAAATATAGCAAGTAGGGTTTCATGAAATGTATTTTATAAATATTTCATTTTCATGAAAAAAAAGATAAGATAGATTAAAAGATATTATAAAACATGATGTATATTAATTATTTATAACTTCTAACCAAATGCACTATTACGATTAGACTCTACGTCACGTCAATATTACACTTCGATTACGCTTAACCGGCAGATAAGCATATTTTTAATTTTAGTCAACGGTACTCCGCCGTACTCGGTACCAATCACAAAAGGCCGAGTAATCACGGCTTTAATAGTCTCACATCAGTGGCGTATATACAAATTATGTTCACTATATGCCAATTTTGGCAATTTATCACTATTCAAGCATATAGCACGACTACCATAGCCATAACTAAACATATTTTAGGGAGCTGGGTGGTTATAATTATGACATATTATACGATACAAATAAAATTGTGCAATTTAATTTTATAATTATGTAAAATACATTTTTTAATTCTTTTTTAAAATATATTGACAATTTCATATATATATACAACGGCCCACGAGAGTCCATATGTCAGAACGCGTCCGTCACTGCGCATCGGCACGTTACCGAATAGTGGACTCTCGTGGGCTGGAGTATATATATATTAATGTAATCTAACCGTGAATTTAACATAAGTCATCAAAGCAAGTACTAACAATTTATTATTTCCTTGTTGATTCCTCAAAAACGATTTAAATCAACCGGCTAAATTAATCATGGTGAAAAACTGTAAACAGTGTAGATTTACATGAAATAATGCTTTAATTGAACCTGCAATTTCACTATGTGCTCTGGCCTAGGGGGCCTCCCCCTTATATACGTCACTACTCACTTATAATAGATTTGAATAAATAACACTTAAATTGTGTCTGTCTCAGATCTAACACCTAAGTACATACCTACTACATACCTAATAAAAGCCAATATTTATTTAATAATAATTTAATTAATACTAATACATAACATGATACAATATAGTCATGTAGGTACATACTATATAGTAGGTAATAGTTTTTATTTTTTAAATGAGTACCTAAGCTGTAAATTGCAAAATTAAGTAGGTTAAATGTTAAATGTTCAAAATGTATGTATTTTCCTATTAACTTTTCCTATTTCTAAAATGAATTTTGTTTATAATACGCAATAGGAGATCGCCAGGATGTCACAGCTCTGATCATGACAATAGCATTTATTTTCTATAAATCAATTTACAATTACATTTAAATAGTGTTAATAATATCCAAGTTAATAGTTATATACGATAATACGATATACCCAATGGCTAATTGAAGACAATTATGAAAAATACAGCTTAAACATTACACTCACAATATACGTTCAAATATGTGAATTAAGATTCAATTAAACACAAATGCCTAAATACTGTAATACAAGAAAAATCTCATGAGAGTCCAATACTTCAATATGGACCGGAGATTCAGAGTTTAGCCCCCGAAATTTCAAACATTATTTGCGTACCTATTGCACCTATTGTCTAAAACTGTTTACGGACATTGTCAGTTTTCAATTTTTTTAGTTTTTTTTCTATAAATATCAATAAAGTTTTATCTGTTGGGCCAAAAAGTGTAAAAATTTAATACAAAGCTCTTGATATATTGTTACAATATCAGTTGAAAAATATTAAAAATACATAGGCACAATTTTTTTTTATTAGCATTTGAAGTTAAAATGTTGACAAAATTTATCAAATTTAAAATTGAATAATTATTTTGTAGTTAAAAATTTATAAAATGTTCAACTTTTATATCTAAGGATTGAAAATGTAAAACAAGATTCCACGTAAATATTTAATTCTGTTGCCAAAAATTCTAAGAAATACATAAGCACAGTTTATTTTTATAATCATTTTAAGTTCAAATTTGGATGAAATTACATATTAAAAAACCTGGAATAAATATTTTATTTATTTTGTTGTGATTGTAATGATTGTATAATATTATTTGTGGGTACTTGAAACTTCTAAAGTATCTATACTATTATATATCTATGATAGTACCACGGTTTTTTGTTGATGTATAACGCGTTACCTGATGGATATTGTGATATGATTAATTTGGAATTTATTATTAATACCTATTATAGGTCAATTTTTTTTTAATACTATAGATAAGTATACCTACCTATAATAGGTATGTCTAATACCTAGACTGACAAACCGTCTCCGCTCAGAATCGTTTTTCTTATACAGTGATATTATATCATTGAATTCAAATTTAATACTATCCATTATACAGTGACCCACTTGTAACCTAGGTACTGTACAGCAGAGTGACATCCACTTACCCACCTTTTTAATTTTGGAATACAATTTTATAAATATTTTTATATTAAATATTATAAGTAAAATTAATTTATTGTTTTCAATTTTACTGAATAAAAATTGGGCAATGGCATAATAATTTTAACACAATCGATTTTTTCAAAAATTTGGTTGGCGTAAATATTTTTTACGCAAATTTGTTTCACTTATTTTTGTTTTTCTTGACGCTTTCTAAATCTACAGGGAATTTTCAATTTTTACATCTCAAAAGTACTAATTACTAATTAGATTCACTTTTCTATAAGAAAAGATGCTGATGTCGAAAATCAGAACATTTCTACTACCCCAAGCGTGAAGTGATTGATGACAGACAGAAAAAAAAATAAACACACATCAATACATCATTGTAAATACAATACATTCATTGCTCCGCTCAGAATCAAAAAGTATGATGGCCTTACTCGGCTTACTCAAATACAATTGTCATAAGTACACATAAAAACTACATAAAACTACATGAAAACAAAAGAAAAGCTATTGATACATGTTCTAACGCAACAAACTTTATATTATCATAATGTGGCCGACATTTCAGTATTACACAATATAAATTATAATATACCGCATATGACTTATACAAATAAAATCACCCAAGCGGCTAGCGCAGGGATAAAATTCTACCTCTATAATTTTACCCCACTTTACAGAGATATATTAAAAAACTCCACTCTGTAAATTATGGTTCTTCTGGTCCGACCATTAAAATAATATGATTGGAAGCCAAAGAAATTACTGAAATGGAAAAACATGGTAATATTTTAAATTATTATAAGTTTAATTTTTTTTTGTTATTTTATTTCCTATGGTACCTAGGATGTTTGCTTAATTGCTTATAGATGAAATGAAACTTTCAGAAGCACAGCATTGTCCTATATCAGCAAACATTTACGAATCGGTGGATCTTTAATCGTGGTTTTAACACTGCCATAGTGTTTATGTGTGCCTACATAGTATATGATGTATAAATATGATATATTATAATATAGATATGGAATAACTAATTACCATAATTAAAAATATGAGTATTTTATTTACTATTTAGGTATTTATTTATATGATTATGATAGCCGATAGGTAATTACCATATACCTATCAATTGCCGTACTTACTGAAGGCGCATTATAATAGGCACAAGATTCTGGAATCTGGAATACGAACAAAAGTGATGAATGATAATATTATGATAATAAGTAATAGGTAACAAGCATGAACTAAGATATATATATATATAAATATGTATATTGTATATCTTGGTTCATGATAACAAGTAATAATTTGTCGAAAGTCGAAACTGTGAATAGCCGAGCGCTACTGTTTTCAGTTTTGATTATAGTCGTCACTACAGACCTATAAACTAGCCACTAGGTTTATACATTAGTTTATAGGTCGGCATTATGAATTAAGATATCATAATAATTGGTGTTGTAACAGCTGATTTTTTTCTCAAGTTTGCGCTTCATTTATCATAGCATTGCGCCATTGCTGCAGCTCCCATGACAAAGTATATTTTGTCATGGAAGCTCAAATGCTCCATTCCCAATATGGCTTTTATCGTGGTCACGGTTTAACGTATCTTAAACCGTGATCGTGGTTGTGCCCAGGCGGCTCGGCGGTACGTCGACGGTGGTACCACAGATTAAATTAAAGTTTAAATTATTGTGGTGGTACCAACTAACCAAACGTCACGTAGTGGGGGGGGGGGGGACTTTGAATAATTCTAGTATTTTACTATTTATTATTTACTTTTTATTCTCGTTGCTTATGATTCGAACGATTCGGTATTTCCGATTTCGGCGATTAGTCATTCATCTCCATTTTTGTTTATTGTTGTTTGTCCCTGCCCCTCTGGCTAGTGGCTACTTACGTTTGTGTCTGGTGTGTTCGTTTATTCGTTAATCGTTTCGAAATTCGATTATTGTCTGGTGTCTACTGCTCTTGTTTTTTTTGTCGGCATATTCACCACCGTCTGTTCAACAATTGTTTACGAACATCTTTCAAAAATGGCTGTAGAAAGCGGAGTAAGTATATTTACAAATTTGGGTAGCAGACGGTCGTCAGAAAAATGAATAAGAACATGTGTTTTGGCTTGTCGTAATAGAACACACGAGGACCGTTCTCCGCTGCCCTCCACACGCCAACGCGTCAATGTCTTGTGACTCTGGTGTCGCAAGCGATTGTTTTTCTCACCGTATTTTTCGTTATAAAATTAGCATTTCATGGCGTCGACTTCTATCCGGTCTATGGACATTTTTTATTGATTCCCGCGCACGTTTGTTTATTTTATAAATGCCTCGTTAAAATAATCAATATTTTAAAAACTGCAGCAGTACAATGGCGTTCCACAGAACAATAAATAGGTCCAACAAATGTTGCAGATGCAGCACATGAACTTTCAGCTGTAACTGTGCGCATACCCATTTCATTAACATTCATAAAGTATAGGTATTTGGCACAATAAGTCAACTGACTTCTGACGATAAACAGAATTTATTATTTAGTTTTTATCATAATTATCTGATTCACTTAAATCTACTATAGATTGTGTACGAAACAGTGTTTATATTGATTTACATTTCTAAAATCTATATGCAAAATAATAATATTTGATTATAAACTGTGATTTGGTACAAATTTAAATTTTGTTAGTTTTTAAACCACAATTATTACTAAAATATGTCTTATTATAGGATGGTCCTTCAGAACACATTAATCTGAAAGTATTGGGACAAGATAACGCAGTTGTTCAATTTAAAATAAAGAAGAACACACCACTTAAAAAATTAATGAATGCCTACTGTGAAAGAACTGTAAGTAGGTATAAACTATTAAAAAATATTTTATCTAACTGTAAACATTAGTAGCATTAGGTATAGTTCCAGTGACTGAATTTAGACTAAATTACCATAAAATATTTTTATTTAAAAATTATTTATAAATACCTATTTCATCGCATTGATTACATTGTGAACATTTACTCCCCGATTGTTAGCAAACAAAGTTATGAGCGTGTAGCAACTAGTCTGATTATACTTGAGGTATTAAAATTACTTGGTTGTAACTGGGTACTGCTAGTAATTACTAGCACACTAAAAATTTTTGTTAGCCATGTTTACAAAGGTACTCATACACTGCAGCGGTGGCAGTGGCACTAGAAGTAAAATTATAAGAATAACCATGTGATGTTCATAGTATTTTTGTTCTACTTTATAGATTTTCTCACTGGTGCCTCTGCCATATACCGATCTATTTACAAAAGGCTAACAAAATATAACTCTAGATTCATATTATGATTTAGATATTTATTAAATCATTGATTTTGTGTCCTCGTATTTCATCATGGAGGTAAATAAATATGGTTTTTATATTATGCTTGTATATTTTTAAGTCACATTCCATTTGTTTGATTGTATACATCTGTTTTGTCCACTTGTAAGATTCACCAAATTGGATTGATTTGCTGTAAAACGATTAAATTAAATTTGTTGTTTTTTTAGTTGTATCATACCTAGTACTTATTTCTATGTAATCTTATATTAAATCCAGAACAATTAAGTATAATAACTATAATGTAGTCTATAAACCTAACTGATGTCATTATGTCTTCTAAAATCAAAGATGTTACAAAATACTTAAATACTATAAAATTATTTATGTAATGTTTACTGTTAAGACCATATTTTCCAGTTTTGGCAATATTTTAACACTTTAGACTACTTGTAGTTTTAGAAAATATTACTAATACCAAAACTTTCTTGGTAGAATTAAATTAAAAATAAGTACTATTATTTTAAAATACAAAATTAAATGAACTATTGTTTAAAGTTATCTTTCTGAAACTTAAATTGTTAAACGACTTCTATAGCCTAAACTGATAAAAGTTCCTTGCTCTGTTCAGAATAATTATTTCTTGGTTTAAATTGAGTTGTCTGCACATCTTATTTGCTTTTAAGAGAAGTGAGTATGCCACACACACTTTTATTGTCTACAATTAACTGTTAACAAGTGTTAAACATTGTAGCAACTAACAAATTTGTGACAAATTTACATATAACAGTTCACATTAAGTTTTGTTGACTTTAATTTTAGTTGTTTGTATATATTATATATTTGTATTGAGCTATGATCATTTTTAAACTGTAATATTTAAACTTATTTAAATATCAAAGTTAAGAATAATAATATGTTAATTCACTAATATTAAAACTAAATACGTATTTTATGTGAACTGCTAAAATGTAAATTTGTCATGTCACACACTTGGGAGACAAAGAGACAAATGTGGTTATGGCATTCTTTAAAATGTATTAATACAGACAAATTTTCCTGTGTAAGACAGAAGTTAATGTTGAATTATCCT
Organism: Acyrthosiphon pisum; assembly: GCF_005508785.2. NCBI lineage: Eukaryota > Metazoa > Arthropoda > Insecta > Hemiptera > Aphididae > Acyrthosiphon > Acyrthosiphon pisum. The sequence goes on from NC_042493.1 coordinate 76,015,993, forward strand.
ATTATTTAAAACAATAATGTAATTTTGATTTATTTGTATGGATCGAGGTATGGATAGTATTAACAGGGGTATTAAAAAAGTATATGTGCTGGTTTAACATAGGTATAATATATGTATAATTTAAATATTTTTTAATTCATTCAAAACTGTTGTGTTTTAGGGTATATCCTTCGAAACGGTGAGATTCCGGTTTGATGGTCAAGCAATCACAGTGACTGATACTCCAGCTTCATTAGAGATGGAAGAAGGTGATACACTTGAAGTCTACCAACAGCAGACAGGTGGTTGTTTCAATTACGATAACTACTTTTTTTTTTTTTAATTTTTGTCATATTTTATTAATCATCTTAGTGTTATAAACATCAAAACCATAAAATGTATATCCATTTTGTATAAAGCTAAGTGAATTTTTAAATTTTTAATAAGTAACACAAATCTATATTCAATACAATTCCATGATTGAACTAAGTACATCAACCAGATAAATATGAAATATATAGAACAGATTTCTTATAAAATTTAATGTAATAATTTTATTCGTATTATTATTCTTTTCATATTTATCTAGCTCAATAATATACTTTTGATATTGTCAATGAAGTTTTTTTATTTGTTTTTTTATTTGTTTAATTATTTTAAATAATTAATTAAAATATGTAAATGTTGTTACAGTCGAATCCGCTTAATTGGGACACATCGGGCGGTGACCTATTTGTCCCCATTACCCGAATGTCCAGATTTACTAAATAATTACACATTCAATACATTCATTTGGGACTTTCATTAATGTTCCCATTAGGAGGGGGTGAACCCTTTAAGCGGGTTCTACTGTAAATTTTTTCAACTACGTTGTTTCCATCTTACAAAAGCACAACACCAAATTTTATGTTAAGAATAATCCATTTAATTCTGTTATTTTTAATGTTAAGAGTAAATTGATCTATTAGAAAATTTTAAGGCAAGACTTCTTGAGCGCCAAATGAGTGTTTTTGGTATTTTAATTTTAAAGTAAGTTATTAGCAGGGCATGTGAGTTCATGCCCTAAAATATTCCAAAATAATTATGTGCTTATGCATTAAAAACTGGCAAAATATGCTTTCAAAAATTCAGAAATATGCATTTATTATATGCGCTAAAAATTTAAAATCATGCAGTTTAAAAAAAGAAGTAATTATAAATAATTTTCAGAATAGAAAAAAATGTGCATTCATTTTTGTATAAGTTATAACCATTTATTTCTTATATCCTCATTTTTCGGAAACCTATGTAATTGTATAATGGGACTACATATTAATAATAGGATTATGTATTTCTTTTTTTTACGACAGCCGCTGTCACAATTCTTGGCCAATAAATGTATTATTATTATTATTATTTTTTTTTTAATATTACCTATTAATTAGGTATATAATTTAAATGTACGATATATGCTTTATGTATTATGTATATGTATAATAGTACAAAGTGTCCTCGTTCTGCAATTTACCTACCTTTTCACCCGACTGTACAAAGTGTCTACTATCTTAATCTACGTTTCACACTTTTTAAATCAGTTTATTAAATCCCATTCCTATACATATTAATATAAATGTTGTTACATACATAGTCTTAATATTAAATACACGAGAGTTGTATGGAAAACATCGATCAGTTTATTTTTATACCACGACAATCTGAATTATATAAATTGCGTTATCGAAAAAATGTAGTTACAACTTTTACTTTGCTATAACGATAAGTTAAGTTATATTGTCTTTATGACTTTATCTATTATCAAGATACGCTTTTTAGGTTGTGTTAATTTTTTCCCAGGCGAAGTCGGATGATACAGCATGTAATTAATAAATAGGTGTATATACAAAAACAAAAAATAACTAACAAATGAAAAATATTAAATAAGTGATACTAGTTTGAAACTAGATACCTATCAACAAAAAAAAAACCACTGACGCAAAGTATATACATTTTAAAGCAGATTTTATTATACTTAAGAGTTGTATGGAGTTGCGCTGAAATGTTAGGATATCTGGATATAGGTAAAATACTTCAATACTAATAATACATTTTAAAGCAGATTTTATTATACTTAAGAGTTGTATGGAGTTGCGCTGAAATGTTAGGATATCTGGATATAGGTAAAATACTTCAATACTAATAATTATTATATTAAAATATTAAATTTGTACACACCATAATAATAATAATAATAATAAATAATTTTCATATGAAACCCAAATCACCTGCAATTATAATTTACACTTAATTTTGATACACTCAACCTTTTTAATTCCGAAGCGTTATTACTTCGCAATTAAAACATATTTGAAAAAATGTATAACTAATACATTATAATAATAAAAAAAAACGAGAGTGTGTGAACCACTCCGGGGAAGTAAAACTTCTTTCATAAGTATTGGGGCCCGTGAAATTTTATTTTTCGTTACCAACACCTTAAGAAAGAAGTTTTTCTTCAAAAGTGGATAAGTTGGTACCGATCTGCTGTACCTACAGTAGTTGTAATGGATTTATGGATGTGTTATATTTTAATACAATGATAAACCATTGTATACGAAAAACTATTCTGAGCGGTTAGGGTAGTCCTTATAATATTATTTTTTATTCGTTACTATGGTGATAAACAAACGTGTATAATATATATAAATGTGTACAATTTACACGTTTATTTTAATTAATAGATATAACTCAAATGTTAATTAACTTAGAAAAATGCTATTGCGATACGAAGTACGAACCTTCTTAAAAAAAAATTAAGACAATCGGTCGGGTAGTTTTCGAGAACATAAGCATCAAAGTTTTCAAAACGTGTCGTTTCATTTTTCGTTACGATTTTTTTCCACCTACATCTCAAGAAATAAGTTTTACTTCAATAATAAAATATTTTTGTTTAGGAACTATAATTTTATTATAATAGTTGTGATAATGGTAAACTCATAATTATTAGTAATAATATAATACATATTATATAGGTACCTAATAAATAATATTTTTTTGAAATAATTTGTTTTTAGACTTTTTTATAGCGTTTACCACAACAGATGTATCACATAGTTGCAAAATTAAATTTGATCTATTAAATCGCCTTCCAATTACATGTATTTGTTATTGGCGGTGCCTTTTTATAGCATGTCGAACTTGGAACATATTTCGTTGTGCCATTTCTAGAACCACTACTACCACCACCACCGGCCCTCATCCATTCCGTTTACCAAAACGCCTATACAAAGCGAGTCTTTGAGAACACTAATGGTTAATTACGTTTCACTTCGTCATTGGACGAAGCCCAATATAATTCATTCAAACCCAATAAACTCTGCAACGTAGTTCATTATTATGCCTTAAAGTAAAAATTACAAAAATAATAATTATAATAGCGTTGGAACGACTGGAGTCTGGAACCTATAAACTATAAAGATTTATCGAGGATACAGTTTTGAATACCTAGTGTTCTTGATAAATATAATATTATGGTCAATGTTTAATGTAACCATAATAAAAGTTATATTTGATAATTGAAATGTATAATAATATATAATAATATGTATTGTATAGTACACTAGCTGTCCTGCCCAACGTTGTCCAGACCAAAGATTTGTATTTTTAATAAATATATTTGTACAAAATGTATATGCCATATTTCTTCTAATTTATTATAATATAGCTGATCCTGCACATTTCGTTGCCCGTAATAAATGTCAACTCTTAAAAAAATTGTGATTGTTCAACTCCTTTTGGGTGTAACTTTCTGCAGTAAGTGCAACTTAGCCAACAGGAGTATCGATTTAATTATAATAATTATTAAATCCAATAGCAACCATTTACAAACAAACATTTCCATCGTAAATCCCAAAATCACTGTTTGATACTTCCACGGGTTGGACTTCTAAAGTGTACCCTTTTTAAATTAGCCTATGTTATTACTAAGGGATGATGGTAAAAGAATTTTTGAAAGTCCAGTAGTTGTTGAGTTTATTCGTTACAAACTTCCAAATATTTCCTCTTTATAATATTAGTGTAGATAGCAGGGGTGGCCAAACTTTTTTGATTAAGATCTACTGAGAATATATTTTTTTGTTGAGGTTCGATTTACGTCAAATTATTTTTTTATTTTTAAGTCTTTATCATTCATATCAATAATAAGCATATTTATATTAATAACAAAATTAAAGTGTAAAGTTAAGTATCTAAATATAAATTAGGGTTTCACATTACATTTCTAAATAATTTCACATTATGCTGTTTGCGTAGAAGGAAATAGTCGATTACTACTAAACGAAGACGCTCCTCTAAATTATCAGGCGAGAGAGAGAAAGTTCGGTATTCAGCTAGGTTTTAAAAATATCATGTAAGAAAATGTAATTTCACACAAACAGGTTAATCCGAAATATGTGGGCACGTAAAATATAACTCAATACCTACTATTATCTACTAAAAGTATAATAATAAGTTGAAAGTTCTAACTAAGAAGGATCAACTTTGGAAATTTCCGAGATTGACCGTCTGCAGGTTGCCCCTGATACATAGGTACACGCAAATAAAGATATTACTATTATTATAATGTTTTATATTACCAATTTTTAATGGTCAATGAACCTAATATATACTCATAGGCGTGACTAGACTTCGTCCGCAGGGGCAGCCTAACTAATGACCGGCGCCACCTAACCTAACCGAAAAAACACCCATTACCCGCTGGCCACTAATAATTGGGGGGGGGGGGGGGTCCCACCAATTTAACATTTATATAGTTTAAAAAAGTCTATATATTCAAGTTATCTATAACAAAATTCTATAAATAGTATGTACATAGAGGTACCTAATATGTTTAATAATAAGAAGAATATTGAACAACACATTATAATAATTATATTATAAAACAATACGTATATCATTATAAGTTATAAGTTATAACAATAAATTGTACCAGTTGGCAGTTACCCGCATAATATTATTATCGGGATTTGTGATGGAATCATAAATCAATTTGACAATGCAATATATAACAATGTAATATTACTAGAACAAAATAAACAATGCATGACATTTTTTTTTCTAAATAAAAGCTGTAAACTACTAGATTTAAGACTTGGTTGACCGGTGCCTTTCGAAAATTGCAGGGGCAGCCCAGGCACCCTAGGCACCCACCGTAGACACGCTTATGTATATACTTAATACACTATTATCAAATTTAATATCATGCAATTTTCAAGTTTTATAATTTTAGTTAAATATATGGGTACCTACCTATACAGCACTAAACAGCAAAGGTGGGCAAGTTAATGAAAATAATTAACTCAAGTTAAGTTAAGTTAGGAGGACACTAGATAGATAAGTTAAAAGTTAACATTTAACAAATTATAAATTTAACTCTATAAGTTAAAAATTAATATAGAAAAAAATATTAACTTAACTCAGTTTAAAAAAATCAATTTTTTTTTTTTATTAGTATGTAAATCACATAACGAATGAATGTGTCTTTTTAGTTTCTAATTTATAAATTATAAAAAACAATTTTATTGAACTTTTATCATAATGTACACTGTATATCAGGGGTCACCAACTAATTTCTATGGGGGTCCGTTTTGAAACTTACCAAACTTTACGCGGTCCAAACAGTTTCAATGACTTTTACACACGTTAATAAATATGTATTTATAATTTATAAATTTATGATTACCTATACTTATTTGTTTATTCAAATTGTATTATACACCCGTTAATAAATAGGTAGGTATATACATTTTTTTAATTATAATTTATATTTATTTATTTATTCAAATTGTATTGTACACACATTAATAAATAGGTATGTACATTTTAGATTCTGAGCGGAGCGAGGAAGCTATTGTTTTTACAATGGTGTTTATTTTTTAAATTTTTTTTATTTTTATATCCTGTATACAAAATTTCTTCCAGAAGGAGTGTTTCGATTTCAACATATAATACCTTATCTTTTAGCAAATTGGATCAAGATGGCACTTTAAAGAGGTCATTTTTCGATTTTCTCAATAGTTATTTAATGCCACGGGAAAAACCACCGGAAAATTACGAAAAAACGCTAAAAATGGGATTTTAATTTCTAACGCTTTGTTTATCACCATAGAAACGAATAAAAAATTATAATATTTTAATATTAATTCAACTTACATGATAAAATAAATAATAACAAAATATAAAATATCTAGACTGAGTACAACTGACAAACCGTCTCCGCTCAGAATCGTTTTTCTTATACAATGATATTATATCATTGATTCAAGACTAATACAACCATTATACAATGACCCACTTGTAATCTGCTGTACAGCAGAGCGACATCCACTTACCTGCTTTTTAAATTTGTATTTATATTTATTCATTTATTTAAATTGAATTTGCAAAAAAAAAGATTATACTTGAAATATTCATTTTTAATGTGAAAAATTACATTTTTTTAGTTTCCACGAGCTTCCTAATATTTGGTGTGAAGTTATCTATCTATCTATCTATCTATTTATACTCGGAACTTATCTGTCGCGTCGCGGCGCATACGTATTACTGCGAACTATACACCGTGTATAATACACGCGTTCTACGTAGACAGACGCCCGACGTTACGATCTTATCTTATTATTTATTATCGGATTTAAACTAGATAAAAACTATTCCGTGGATAAGGCCCGTTTCACATGGACGCGTATCATACGCGACGTATCGTACGCGCGCGTTTTAATCATAGACCTTATACTAAGTATAAGGTCTATGGTTTTAATTTACATTGGTCAAATTCATACGCGCCACTCCGACGATGGCGCGTTTCCCTCACCGGTCTGGCGCGTATGAACTTAATCGATGTAAAATGAAAACTTGCTCGCGGTCCGTAAAAAAAGTGCTCGAGGTCCGTATCCAGACCGCGGTCCGCCAGTTAGTGACCCCTGCTGTATATCTTTTTACTTTTACTTTACTATTATTTACTAATTTAAACTATATAGTATATACTCATCTCAAATTAATAATTTAACAAATATATTTTTTTATATCATATAGCAATTGAATAATATAAGATACATAACATTAAAACATAACAATTGTCAATTTGTAATTTAAAATTATTAATTTTTTAAAAACATTTATAATTGCAACTTGCATAATATATAATTTTCAACTTAATAAAATATATGAATAGACATGTTTTCAAGAAAAAGAACAGAAATGTTTGTGTTTTTGTATTGGATTATTTTTATTTTATACTGACATAGTAATATTTACGTACCTATAAACGAAAAATTTCAAAATGTTTTTATCTTGATGGATTTTTTTAAAATTAACTGAGAAAAGCTAAGTTATTTCAATTGTAAATTAAACTAGTTAAGTTCATAAGTTGATTAGAAAACAAACTAACTAGTTAAGTTAAAAAGTTAAAAATAAATTAACTTTTTAACTTAACTTTAACTTTTTAACTAGTTAATACGCACCTTTGCTAAACAGTGTATACTGTATAACAGTTTAAAAATAAATATCTCCGAGAATTGGGGTCAAGTCGATTGGGCATGATCTACCGCTCATGGCAGTGGTGATTGCGACGGCCTTTGTGGCTGAGGGTATAGCGGGGGTTCTACCATTAGTTATAATTTAAAAACGTTTATTTATTATGTACAGACGTAAACGGACTTGTTTTGCTGCGCTGGGGGAGATTTTGGTCGGCTATGTCAAACACCTGGCCTCCAGATTGACGCTCCGTGGTTGTCACCGCCCACCATAATGGAATTCACAAGGGGGATAGATGCACATCGCCGGTCGAAGGCTTTCATCGAGCAAAAAAAAAATATTTATTTTTTATATTTTTTCTTCTTTGTTTTTTATTTCTTTGGTTTAAACTTCATGACGTTTATCGTCGTTTATCAGCGATACGAAAGTATAATAAATAATTTGTTAAATCCAAGAGCAAAAAAAAAGGTTCTCAATCATTGTAAATAAGATAAGATATCAAATGTAATAAAGTATGTAGAATTCGAAAAAATATAATAATTTATAAGTTTATCGTACAATAATTTCAGGTTACGTTTTGTATGGCCGTATGGGAAAATTTTGTCTTCATATAATATCTATTATTATGTTAGTAAAAATATTTTGCGTCTTACGATTAGATACAAGGGGCACGAGTTTATGACGCGATTCGTGGTTTGGCCACCCTTGTTATATCGACACTAATATTATAAAGAGATAAAATTGATGGTTTGTTTGTTATGGATACACTCAAAAACTACTTAAATGATTTTAAAAACTCTTCCTCCTAATATATAAAGCTAAACACTGTAAAAGTTACATGGTTGATACGCGATGGTTGTAATTTATTAAAAAAAATTTATAGATCCTTATGAAAATAAAAAGAACACAGGAATTTGATATTTAGCTCACTAACAAATAATATATTTTTGCTTTTTACAGGGTTGCTATAGGTTACAAAAGATAAAATATTTATTATGTTTGAATATAATATAAAATAATAATATAATATAAATATCTGTATTTTATATTTGGTCAAAACCATCCAAATTATTGTGTTAAAAATCTTTAATGGAGATTAAGACGAGATAAATCGACGGAAACGATTTATTTCAATATACCTTGTTGGTTGGATATAATTTAAAACAACGTACTACAAAAACATCAGAAATTAATATATTTTTTTAAAAAGTCAGGGGCACAATACTCCTACCTAGCTTTTATATTAAAGCATTTTAATGTAAAATTAATATATTCATTGCTTTGCCTAGAATCTAAAATGATAAATATACTTTATTAATTTCTGTTCTCCACAATTTGTTTTTGAGAGTTTTTAAATCAATAATCATCTACATAATGTTAAAAGTAATATCAACTTGATATTTATATTTTATAATATAAGATGTTGTATATGGAGATGTGTGAGTAAGACGTGTTTATAATTCAAATCATTTAAAGTTAAATTAAAGTTAAGTTAAAATTATTTTCAAATAAATATCACTTGCTTTTTAGTTTTTACAGAGTTTTGTGGTCTATAAGTAACTATGGCCTCTGTTAAATATATCTAACCCCATATTATAAAATATAACATGTCTATAGTCCGAGACACAAAAAGTGGCGTGTGATTTTAGCGCCCCCAGTGGTGTATTTTCGGTAGGGCTATCCAAACTACTATAGCCCTACCACGATTAAAGATAGTATGGTTGCCCAACGAATCTGTATAGAAAAGTGTCTACCGAAATGAATCTCCATTATCAGTATTAAACAGCTGGAGACTTACGCTCTAGCGCTCATTTGTTGTAGTGACTCTAAATGCAATTACCTTTCAAATGTAAATTGTAGTTCTGTATATAGCTATATATGACTTACAAGTTCTAGTGCTTAAGTATCCAGCTGTTTAATTTAACTATAATACTGATTATAGAGATTCATTTCAGTAGACACTTTTCAAGTATGGAAATCATACGTCGATGGGCAACCATACTATCTATAGCCGTGAGCCCTACCGAAAAAACATCACTGGGGGCGCTAAAATCACACGCCACTTCGTGTCCCCGACTATAGCTAAATAATAATATATCAAGCCACATCTGCCGCTGGAAACAAATATATCGTATATGGCAGCGTCCATAGTATAAGGAATAAGAAGTATGCTCAATGATAAGACTGCGCATATTTTTTTAAGGGGCAATGTATAATTTATATAGGCAACCAACAATAAACACAAGGCGATGTCACGAGTATACATTTAATCTTATGCAATGCAGTATGCACAAAAACACAAGACGATGCACATGCGCGAACTAGGACGAAAACACGGTTCGCGTTGATCATACTTCTCATTTCTTATACTATGGCAGCGTCATCTAGCGTCGAAAGCGAGTGGCCATCGCTTGGTTCTACGCACGGTCGATAAAATCCAATAGAAAATTAACAACAAAGGCATTTTTTACAGATATTTAAATTTCAAATTTTTACGAACATACATTTGCTTTTTTCAATAGATATTTAGAGTACAAAAGCGATAACGTTGCCAACAAACTATGGAAATTATGACAATTCCTATAAATAATTAGGGGCTGATATGATATATATATATTTTGATATCATTGAATATTTCTTTGGCCAATAGTGTAAATGTCTTAAGTCAAAAACGACCATTATTTTCAGGAAGATTAAACAAAACATTGATAAATCATTCAAAATCGTAGACATTAGTGTCTGGGCTGATAATTAATTTAATTTAATATTTTAAATATTTAATATTTTCCAACTTTTATGTTAACTATTAAGAAGAACTTTAAAATCAATTCTTCATTATTTTTAAGTGAATTAAGATAATTGGATTTTTATTCTATATGAATTAAGCTACGCATGTATTTAAAATTAGGTATTACTAAATTTGACTTAAGATATTAAGACGATTTTAAAATTATTTCTGTCTAGACATACGTTTTTTGTACCCAATATAATGTGACTTAAAATGTTTAGACCAAAACAAATTTCATTGATAGTGAGTTATAGTTTTGATTTATGTGATCTGTATCAACAAAATATAAAAATATAAAAATGTTTGATTTTAATAACACTATAAGACAAAAATGTAAATTATTTTATACCATACGTCAAAGATTTACTTATGTAAAATAATGATATATCCAGAATCCAGATACGATATTTGATACTTCGTTGTAATTCAAAAAGTATTATATATTCGTAGAGACTTGATACATAGCCACATAGGTATGTCAGAATGGCACTGTTACTTAAATAGTTAAATTACGAGCTGTGAACATAATAATAATAGTATCGATTATAAACACTATAGTAGTTATAATATTATAATTATAGTAGTCGACGAGAGACAGAATAGTATTAACAAGTGACAACAATGAACAAGGAAATGTGCAACGTGCAGTAAAACAATATTACAGACACGGACGTGCAGCCCCAATACTATTTTTTCGATGTTTTTAAATTTCTGTTAGAATAACTCATATTTATTATGTGGTGCCATCCATTAAATCGATGGCGTAGCGCGGAAAAATGAGATTTTTGCATGGCTGACGGTTATCTTGTTAACAACTTTCTACATAAATGTATATTGTATATTATGTAAGTGTATATTAAATATTTAGTCTGCTAGAGGTCGGCGCGTTTGTTGTAGTGCATGTAATCTGCATGATATGAAATCACAATTTTCGTTCTCCTGAACAATTACGAAAATGTCACTTATCACACTTGTGCGCTACGCTATCAAAATTATTTATTAGTAATTATATTACTCACGTTATTATTTTGGTTGTCACGGACGACAGCTATTGCGTATACTGCGTCGACCCCGACGACACTGTTGAGCACGGTAAAGCACGATTGAGCATAAAACGATTGAGCATAGACCTTTTAGCAACAAGATTGAGCATAGAATATTTTATGCGATGTTGCCAAATTCACGTTGCCGAAATTTTGTAATTTATTATTTTCACGTATTAATACACCAATTATTATTATGATATCTGACGCGAGCCGTGAGCCGAACCCCTCAGCTTTATCGACATGTTATCGATTAATAAATTAGTTCCGGACTACTATTCCGGACTTCTATTGAGACTATTATATTGACTTAAAAATATTTTGATTTTATTATTTTCTTAAGACATTACTATTATTATTATTATTATTATTATTATTATTATTATTTCATTATTAGCAAAAATATCTATAATTATACTGTATTATAATGTGACTAGGTATATTACATATTGACTCTGAAAACATGAAATTTTTTTGCCATGTTATATTTTGAATTATTATAATTATTTAAATAAATATTTTTGTATAATACAGTTCAAAATTGAAAATTGCAACGTTGCAGAGTTTTTTTATGCTCAATCGTGTTGGTTTTCTTTTGTGTTTCAATTTCCTTTGATACGCTGACAATTTATGCTCAATCGTGTCGCAAAAAAGGTGTTTTAAGCTTAATCGTGTCTCTGCCGTTGAGCATACGGTTTTTGCCTGCCCGAGATGGCTTGACGACCGCGCTCGAATTACCGAGATTATGAGGCGATCTCCGAACGCGGGCGACGTGGAAGAAATCCTGTGTGGTCCCCTGCCACACGACTTGCCAGAAGACGCCCAAGCCCGAAGGAGAATAATCAAACAGTTCGAAACTAATCGCCTGGAGTTCATCCACATGGTCGAGACGATTCTGTCGACCAAAGAAAAGGATGAACGTGAAGAAGAGGCCTTGCGACGGGCACAAGGGAACGTGTCGCTGCACGGTTGTGACCGCCCCGATGGAGAACGAAACATCCAGAGCGGTGGACTCCGGTCGGCCCGAGAAGGTCAGGAAGAGGTCCAGTAAAACTTATAATGCATAAAATTCAGATTGACCATTGTTAATGTAAAATTTAATTGTTAATGCAAAATTTTGAAAATGCTTGAACGGGGTAAGTCGGGGAGCTGTCTCGTCTGCCCCCCACGTATGTATTAATATTTGATACCGTCAATAAACGATGGCGGCGCCGCGGAAGCAATGCAAAAACAGATCCCGCGGCGTCGTCGGTTAAAACAGAAAAAAAAAGTAGGCAATAACTAATTATTAGTAATAATAAATAATTATAAAATCGTAGACCTATAAAAGTTTATCAATGCTAAGAAATAAGAATATTATTATGTGCACAATAGAATTGTCATGAGAGAAATACCAAAAATCCAAATTTTAATTTCATGCGAAAGCGCATGTCCGCGTCCGTGTCTGTAAACGCGTCTGGTGTTGCTGCCGAAAATTGCGGCGGCGGTCGTCAGTGAAAACATTAATTATGACCTGCCCAAAATGTTAGATACCTATTTTGTAAGTTATGTATGACTATAAATTGATTAATATTAATGCATTTTTTAACTTTAAAAATTTAAAAATTATCGTGATTTTGACTTATTTAATTTCATCTAAATTTGAACTTCATAGTCTCTATTAATGTTCAATTTTGAGCTACAAACAAAATAACGAAATATATTTGGTCAAAAACTATTATTAATTAATAATATTTAGTATTTAGTATTTAAGTAAATATTACTGTTATTTAGGTACCTCTTTACAAATTCATAACATTTTCAACTTTAATACATAGATAAGGTCTGGCAATTTAATTGAAGGTTCTTTTTTTAACTATGTGTTGTTCTAACAAAACTTTAAAAATATGGAAAATACATATTTTAGGTAGGTGCACATTTTTTTTTACACATTTGAACATTTAAATATATACAATGATAATATTATAGTAGAAATTGGCCTCCGTCCGAGGAGCGCAAAACAGAATCTTATGCTCCCGGCTCCAACAGCTAGAGATTATAGTTTAGTTTTACTGTTAGCCTCTCAACATTGTGGTTATATTGTGTTGAATGGAATTTATTTTTCTTTCGTTTTGATTCGTTTTGATTTGGCTTTCCGAGATAATATTAAATATTAATATAATAGTAACCATGGAGCCATTTTTTCGTTATAACAATACAAATAATTTTATATTAAATTTTTTTTTTACTTAAATCATTTTTATTTTTAATTGATTTCTAACAATAATTTACTTAAATGTATATGGACCTACCTTATTGATCACACTGTATAATAGATATTTGGTCTTATAGTTTAAATAATTAATTAGGTATCAAATATAACATACAATGTCTATAGTCACATTTGAAAAACCTGTACCAAACATATCAGAGTCTGATTGGAATTACAAATTAATTGAATTAAGAGGATCTTGTGATAGAAGCAGGAATTGTGCATTTACATTGGGAAATGAATCACATCGATTAAGGAATGAGACAGACCTCACTACGTATTGGGGTACATGCCGTACCACTACTGATATCGTTGATAGGTATGAATTTTATTATAATTATTTTAAGTAGTAAGACTAACGTTATACTTTAATATTTTAGACAATCTGAAATAACACGCTGGAAAAATAAAATTGAATTATGGTTAACATACTTACAAAAAGAAATTGAGCAGATTAAACTTGAAAAAAAGGAAAATGAGAAAGCAATAGAATTTCAAAATTTGAACTTTGCTGTTACCAATCATTGTTTGAGTTTAAGAGATGAAAGAGGTGGTGAAGAATTATGCTATGATACTGCTTCTATTGAACTAAAAAATGTACGCATTGTATAGTTATATTAACCCAACTGAGACACTGCAGGCCCGAAAAATGTTCGAATTTTCGGATTCGGTGCTCGTTGTCCTTAGACGACATGCGGCCGGCGCCGCGACGGGTAAAACTGTCGGACGTTGACCGTAGACCTCACCGCGGCTCTCGAATAGCGGTTAGCGCTAACGTGAGGTCCGCGGTTGTAGCCGCAAGGCATAAAACCCCCGGAATCTTCGTGTATAGTTATATTTTATTATTTTTTCAGGCACTTGGCCAGGATTTTTTTTTTCACGATTGATATACAAAACATTTTATTTTTAATAATTATAATACAGTGCAATCTAATTATTTTCAACTAATGTCTACAATATAAATTTTATCTTTTTTTTTTGGTCATTATAATATTATAACCAAGTACTCTACAGTACTTCTATAGGTAGACACTTTCCAATAAATTGACAGAAGATTAAGTCCCGCTAAAGTCTCATTTACATTTTTATTACGAAATAATGTTTTTAGGCGTTTTACGTTGAATAGGAACGTTAAATTGCTGATGTAAAAACTGGTAAAGTTGTACAATTTTCCACAGATAGTTTACGTTTGGGTAAAAACTTACATCATATACATCCAAAATATCCATCATTTCAGTGGGTATTTTTTCTACATTTACCCATTTTTCGAACTGTAACAAAAATTCAGAAATATACCTCTTTTTCAGATTAACGATCTTCGTAAAATATGTTTATATTTTTAAGTTTTGATACATTTTTGTTTAGAGAAAATTTTGGTAATAGGATTTCAAAAGATGATAAAACAACATTGTTTTGTTTAAAACGGTTATCCAGATTTAAAATGAGACTGTTAATTGATGATACAAATAGTGTCAATATAATTGCTCCATAGTATTATTCCGGTGAGATACAATGATAATATGTCCCAATGTTTTTGATTTTTAACAATGCAAGGACATCAATAATGCCTGAATCAAAATAAAGTTTTTAAAATGTATTACCCTCTTGAGAAATAGACGAAGATGATTCAATATAGTTATAAAAATATAAAATAACTATAAATAATTAAATGTTTTTAATAATAGACGCTTTTCGAAGTTTCTGATGTGCGTCGTCTCTTGGTGATAAAATAATACAGAAGATTATATTTTTTGTACCAATACAATATATATTATTTTTTAATAATATGTATTTAGTAAAAAAGTATTTTGATTTATATTATAAAGGATTACGAATTTATATGCTAGTACAAAAAATGTGAGGGGAGTCATAAACCCCATGATTTAACCCCTGGATACGGGCTTGTTTCGATTATAATAAGAGTAGTATAATACATCAAGTTTGTTTAGGAACAACTAACTTTGGAGAAATTGAAAACTTCGCTAGCTGAAATATGTCAAAATGCTTGGGAAAAGATAAATCAGTTAGAAGAATTACAAATGAATGTCATCAAAGACTTAGAAAACAAAAATAATACAATAAAAATAGATAGTGAGTTGTTGACAATGACAAAAGACTCAGAAAATATCTCCCTTAAACCAGATCCTCTTAGAGCTCCAAAAAAGTAAGTCTTCGAATATAAATAATATGACTTGTACAGCAGATAACTTTGTATTATATTGTATATTTGATATCCTATAATGGTAACTAGTTTGATCCTTTGATCGTGTTGAAATTTGAAACTAATATTTAAATATTATCTTATTGAAAATAAAGTAGGTCCTACTTAAATACGAGAATATTTATATATTAATTTCATATTAATTTGATTTATTTGTATACAACTAAAAATTTAAATATTTTTACTATTAATGAACACTTAATTAGTATTTTTGAACGAAACCTAATCATTAATTTACGTTTTTTTAACAAACTAAAAATCAATTAATAGGTACCTATATGGCTATATAACCTTAAATTATAAACAATTTGTAGCATAAATACGTATGAAACGTGGCTTAAACAGTGTACTAATTCAACACAAAGTATTGAACATGAATTGTTAAGTTCAGAAAAGTTGCGTGAAAGAATGTATTTGTTACGACATAAAACTAAAAGTGATATGATAGCTCTCAATGAAAAAGTCAATTTTGGTCTCAGAAAACGAATTTACCACACAGAAAGGGCTAAGTATGAATTAGAATGGCAAAAAAAAAATGTATAGACATTTATACAGTACAATATAATATAGGTTCCTAATATAAAGGATTTTTAATTTTTTAAGATGATATTAGACAAGGAGACACTGTTAAAAGAAATTAATAAACTTGAAGACGCTTTGGATAGAAAATTAAATTCAAAAAAGTTAGTTGAGACACGGTACGAAGAAAGACTGTATAGAGTTGAAGTTGAACTGTGTCTTGATAAACCCACTCTTGGATTACAAAAAGAAAATGCTCTACTCGATAATTCTACGAAAATGTTGAATGACAAGCTAAATCAAACAAAGTAACACATTACACATTACACATACCTAATAGATTAATTAAATAAAACATTTATGCTTATATTATCGTTTTTATTTTTTACAGAGCTATGCACACTGTTCTTACAGGGCATTTGAATTTGATAGATGAGCAATTGAAGAACAAAGCTCATGCGTTAAATGTCGACCAGAAATGTCTACAGTACAGAGTACAACTGGAAGACTCGGATCGTAGTTAAAGACCTCAAATTACAGTGGTATGAGTATTTACTAGAAATATTTAATAGAAAGACAAAATAGATATGCAGATTGTTTTCTAAAACTTGTATTATTATTTATTGAAATGTATAAGGGTTTTTCCATGAGCAATTTTTATGGTTTACCTTTGATTACAACATACGTACATTGTCCAATGCATATAAAAATGACCTTATAGTTATATCAGTTCAAACAACATACATATATTATATATAATATATTGAATAAATTAACTGTTCATAAATGACGTGTAATTAATTGAGAAGATTATATAAGTTAATAAGCACAAAAAATGTTCTTTATTTTCAAATTCTATGACTTATTTAGTCAACAATTAATAAAATGTTCAATTTTTATAGCTGAGGTTTTTCATAAAACGTTCATTATATAACCAAAAAGTCTAAAAAATATCTATGTAAACATAGTTATTTTAAATCCAAATGTTGACGAAATTATAGATATTTAAACAAAAAAATAACGGTTTGGTTATTTTGTCGTATTAAAAAATATTATTCGTAGGTATTTGAAACTTTTAAAGTATATTATTATAATATTGTATACACACAATGACATTTTCAAATGCAATTTTTTTAGGAAAAATTATTTTAAACTTGCAAGTTACCATGGTACTATATAAATGTCTAAATTTCTAATAGTAAAATAAATGACTTTATTTCCAATAATATCATAAAATATACTTAGTAGGTGCCTAATATAGGCAGACCGGCAACTGTTATATCATTCCATTCAAATTTACCCATCCGCTACGAGCGGTGGTCAACTCTGTGGATTGTATGGTAAACTCTTCCGAGTCAACATTACGTTTATCTGAAGGAAACATGTAAGCTCTTCCAAGTCCCGTGTTGTTTTAATATTATGTCGCAAAAAGTAATAGACTATACAGCCCAAAAATTAGACACCTTAAGCTTTTTAAATGTATTACCTATTTGTTCATCTTTATATACATAATTCTATTGTACGTGTGTTGTGATTGAACTCTTCATAAACGGTTGGACCGATTTATATGAATTTTTTGTATGCGTTTGGTTGACGCCCCGGATTATTTGGATTCACAAATCATCCCCCTAGGTCCAATCAGGGGATGTGGTCAAACGGAGATTTAGAGATTTACGGTGGACATTTTTGTTTATAAATGGATGCCATGGGTTTTAAAACTATTATAATAATAATTATTGGTTGCCATGAAATCAATGTATTCATTCAATGCATTTAATTTTTTTGTACGCTGTGTTTTGATATTATATATTGTATCTCAATTACGCAGTGGCGGTTTTGACATGCAATTTTACATGAGGCGGAAAAATATTAAATAGTAAATAGGTACACTATTACTCTACACAAGAACCAAATATTATGTTAATGTATTCTTTAAATGGTATGGGTTATCAAAATGGAGCGGAAAAATTAGCCAGTTACAATTAAAATTTATTCAGTGCTATAGAGTCAATAGACAACAGCGCGCAGCCCCCCCCCCCCCCTCTGCATACAATGTGTCAGTGGCGTAGCCAGGATTTTTTTTCGGGAGGTGCTGATCAACTTTTACACTTTTACACATTAAATACGTACTAGCACAAATAGATAGCTGAAAAGTATTAATACATATTGTACATTTTTAAATATTTTAAATACAATTTAAGACTTTTTGAGCTACTATCATAGACCATTAAAATAATTTTTAACATTTCGGGGGGGGGCTGCAGCCCCCTCAGCCCCTCCCCTGGATACGCCACTGCAATGTGTACATACACGGCGGCCGGCGGGCTGCTGCCAATGCTTATAATATTGTTGAGCCGTTGATTTTAGTCGCCTCTGGCAGCGGTCTACGCATGCGCTATTCACACTATTTTACGAGACTTTATGTGTGTGCGTAGACGCACTTCGCATGCACAAACTTAGGCAACGGCGGCTACCGCTTCTGTCGATCTCTGTCGTTGACCGCT
This sequence comes from Acyrthosiphon pisum, assembly GCF_005508785.2. Taxonomy (NCBI): domain Eukaryota; kingdom Metazoa; phylum Arthropoda; class Insecta; order Hemiptera; family Aphididae; genus Acyrthosiphon; species Acyrthosiphon pisum. Next base: position 76,034,804 of record NC_042493.1, read on the forward strand.
TTAGCAGTTGCGGCGCCGGGCGCAGTATTAAATGGAAACGGCTATAATAGCTAATAAGTTACGTTACAGTGACGCGTAGCCATTCTCGCGTTTGTAGGTACCTACAACTGTACAAGTTCTATACGAAAAAACAATATTCAATATTGCTTTTTATTAAACTTAATTTCTAAATCATTTAAGATGACGTAATACCCTCATGTGTTGTCTCCGTCTTACAAGTGCGTAACAATGTAACATGGCAAATTTTACGCTCAGCAGAACAAGTGTAGCTCCATTAATTTAAAAATTAGAGTGAATTGACTTCTTATAAAATCTAAAGATAAGAATATTATCTAGGTAACCTCATATGCTTTTTAGTATATTTTAATTTTAACGCGAGTTATGAGTATTTTAAAATTGTATATACTATATATATATATATTATATACTTATAACTCGCGTAAAATGTCTTACTGCGCTTGGTGTATCTGTAACAACTACTAGCGTATATCATCCTCAGAGCAATTCTACTGAACGGGTTATGTGCGAGTTAGGTTGACTTTTTCTTACTTATTGTCATCAATCCCATATAGTGGCCCCGATACGTTCAATATATTGTAATGATATGCTCACACACCATTATAATTATAAACTAAAATCCTACACAGTAATAAATAACGGCCAGACTGTCGCTTGTAGAAATCGAACATCCCCAATAAAATCATTGTCATCGACAAATAGGTACGATCCCTATTATGCGATCACGAATTAAGAAATCGGCGCGTACTG
>NC_042493.1:76036120-76039073 GCF_005508785.2 Acyrthosiphon pisum
TTAATATCTTAACATCTGAATTAAATATATTTATCGACAGGAGTCGTATTTTTATTTTCTTCTTATTTTTAAGTTATTACAATATTGAGTGGCTGTTGAATAATACCGTTCATGAATTGACGGGCTTCACTCCTAGCGATATTTTCTAAAAAACTGAAAGGTGTAGTCCCATAAATGAAGCTATTGAATGTCCACCGAAAGATAGTGATGATTTTACGATCAAGTTAACAACTATGGCTGCCGAGGTTCAACGAACTAAGGCCGAGGAACGCCGAATTCGGCATAACCGTTGTGGAAAAGCTACAAAATTTCTGATCAGGGCAGTAGTCCTTGTCCGTGCACATCATTCCTCTTCCGCCGTTGACCATCGTCAATCAGATAAAGTCATTTTTCATGTTATATGAAGGACCGTATAAAATCGTAGAGATTAAAGGCTGTAATGCGTATGTCGTAGCTGATCCCGTAACGGATCAAGTTCGTGGAACTTTTAACATTATTTTTCTTAGAAAGTACATCCGTCCTATACTAATGCTTAACAATCAGCTTAATGACTGCACGGATTAAGTCCAACCCCTAATCAACCATGTATAATTTCTCCCTATTTCTTTCTGTAGAAGCGCCCCAGACAGGTCCGGGGCCCTTCTACTGGGGGGTTTCTGGTAAAAAATTATCAACCATGATAATTTTCGCAACTATGCGATAGCGCTCTCCGTCCCGCGGGTATCTCTGCTCACACCCAAGGAAAACGCCGATATTGATATTATAATCGGCGCACACACACAGTACACACACACTATCGCCGCTGCCTAGTACCCGTGTTGAGATTTGAACGGCCGGCACCACATTATTATCAATTATTAATCCACCTGTAACACGAATACCGGCCAATCAAAATAATGTTATCGATTATTATATAACATAGGTACCTAGTAGTTTTTTTCGCGTTCGATGTGTGATGCGTTCGGCGCTCGTATATACGTCGTTACTTTTATTTTGCGTCTCCGCTGGTCAACACGATGACTGAGTAGAACACCGCCTCACCGAGGACGTCCTGGTGACGATGCTTAGCACCACACGTAAAATGGTAACGATATCATTATTATTAAATATTTACAACTACACCTTGGACAGTATTCGTTATTTGTAGGTTAATCATTATTATAATGTACGCCGGTAACCACATAGGTGCCGCGCCAGTATCCTGCTATAATGCAGTTTGTGTATAGTGTATTATTATTATGTATGCCGGTAACCACATAGGTGCCGTGCCAGTACCCTGCTATAATGCAGTTTATGTATTATTATTATATCATTTGTTTTTTTTAAGGTAGCCCTCATTTACGACAATTTTTTTATGCCGTGTGGGCTTTTCTTGGCTACAAATTAATTATTATTCTCCTATAGGTATTATTTAAATAAACATACATTTAATTCTCCCATAAACTAAATGTTATTATTACTTTTCACTATTTTCCTTATTATTTTTACAAATCCCACATGCTCCAATTTTCGAATCTCAGCTGTGGGTTGGCGACCTTGCTACTAAGTTTCCGTCAACGTACGCTCCACGCAACGAATCTGGGTAAGCCACTGTGTGAGATGTTATAGTTGGCGAGTAGAGCGGGGAAGCTAGTGGTTTTACAATGGTGTTTTTTTTTTTATCCTGGATACAACATTTCTACCAGAAGGAGTGCTTCGATTTCAACATATAGTACATTATTTTTTAGCAAATTGGATCAAGATGTTACTTTAGACTTTAAAGAGGTAATTTTTTTCACGATTTTCTCAATAGTTTTTTAATGCCACAGGAAAACTACCGACAAATTAGGAAAACCGGCTAAAAATGGGATTTTAATTTCCAACGCTTTGTTTATTGCCAGAGCAACGAATAAAAAATAATTATTAAATTATAACTAGCTGATCCCGTGCACTTCGTTGTCCGTTAAATGTATCAAATCTATATGACTCAAACTTTGTTCAATTCGTTATTTAATATTTGGTGTATGATGTTCAAAATTTATCTTAACTTTTCCGTAGCCCGGAATAAAAATTCTGATTCGCAACAGTACCTTATCGGGTAACCAATCTACCTGCGGTAGATCGCGGACCCCGTGCTGCTTGTATGTAAGTGTATGATTTAACTCTAAAGTATCAAAGTTATACCAAGTTTGTCGTTTTTACTTAATTCCACTTACGGTGGATTAATATAATCAATTTATACAAAATCCTATCCTAACCTAACGATACTAAAATCCGATGAATAAAAAAAAACAAATTTAACCCTTTGTAAATTAACCTATCTTCTTCTCAGAGGTCTAATATACCCACAAACATTAATTTATATAAATATATATAATAAATATATATATAAATCATTATAATAATATAATAAACTTTCCGCCACTACTACTACTTATATTCCATTTCCTTTTTTCAGTAAGAATTTTTTTAGTAAATTTGATATCAAGTTAATATGACGAAAAATTGAAATCTGTTTTTATAATTTTTATCGATTCACTAGATAAATGGATACGTTGGAATGAAAACATCTAAACTCCTATGTTCCACATACATGTTATACATATACACTATTTATCACATAGAAGGTATTTCATAAACCATTTATAGTATAGGTAAATACACCAACACGTGGGAGTTTTTATCTATTAGTTTTCATTAATTCTGAGATGAAGATATGCATTAAAACATTATCAAATTATAGATTATTTTTTCTGAATCCAGAGACTACAAAGCCTCAAAATCTTAAATTTGGTACATAAGACTATAAGAGGTCAACAACGATATAATTGATAATATTATTATAAATTACTATTATAACATAATATGGTATACAATATAATATATCAGTTATCATGAATTATTGCTATTGACATTAGCATATTAGCTACTACAGTAAATTGTATCAGTTAAACTTACCAACTTAGTGTACTTG
>NC_042493.1:76039548-76041338 GCF_005508785.2 Acyrthosiphon pisum
AATGAAACTTCGTACTACACTATTTTATAATTTCACATAATTTAATATGAGTTATCACTCTCTAAAAATAAAATATAAGTTAAATTTTTTTTTTTTTTTTATTTGAAAATTTAACATAACACCTGTCACCTGTATAGAATAATTAAAAGTATAACCTAAAATTATATTTAAAACTGTATTTTTCCAAGTTCAATATTATTTGTTAAATCATATTTTTCTTTGACTTCTTCAAAAACCTCTTGATACCATTCCTGTTTTTTGCATGTGTATCCATTTTAGAAAATCGAGAAGAGTGTTGAGGTAATTAACAATATGTTCAATTACATCATTTCGTTTTGCAAGAAACGAACGTTCATCAGATACATATGAATTATGTTTCTTTCTTCTCGATTGTTGACTTTTATCAAATAATTCAATTTTATGCAGTTTAATAATATTTTTATCAAATTCTGGATTATAAGTTACAATTGTGTTTTTTTTGAACATAATATACTCCCATCCATCCAATAATGGACTCACTTTTAAATTTTTAATCATTTGGACAACTGTATTTTTTCTTATTTCTATATCAAATATTAATACATCATCCGTTTGAATTTGCTTTTGAAATCTACTATAAAGATAACCGAGGTCCGTTAAAAAGTAAAACAATATCATCTTATCATAATCTGTCAATATTTTTGACACACACACACACTCACATGTAATTTATCAGTTAATATAACCAGTGCTCGAATTGGGGGTGGGGGGAGGGGTGCGCAGGGGGACGGAGCTTCTCTACTATTTTAATTTTTTTTTTGCGTACCCCAACTATTTTTTTTTACTTGGACGGGGGGACGGACCAAACTAATGTCCAAAATAATTTTTATTAAAATTTGGAGTGGATTTAAATTGTTTTGTCAAAGATAAACCTAATGAATACCTAGGTAGTAATTTTACATTTTTTAATATAAAAATATTTTTCATCCTATTTATGGTTTTGACTAGTAATGTTTAATCTTTTTGACTCGCGATTCACTGTTTTTGTAACAATATTTTCATGAATCGTGTCACCTTTGTAGGCCATAAAAGAAAAAAGATTAAGCTGCTAGTTTTACGTAATTTCCCGTGCATAAAGTGCCCAAAACATTTCCAAAAAAGTTTCATTAAACATTTGTTGAAGTTTGGAATCACAAGTAAGCTCAATTTATTGATTTTAGTAGACATTTTAACTATCATTATATCTACTGTAAAATATGGTTCTTCAATTCATTCATAACTTATTCGAATCCATAATTTATAATTTTATAATAGACTTATTTTTTTTAAAACAAAAAAGACTTGTCATGACCCATTTTTATAGATTACGCGACCCAAGATTTGGTAGAGACACCGGTTGAATACCACTGGCTTAGATTTCCTAATACCTTGCTAATTTTTTTATTATTGTTTGTTTGTATTTATGCCTAGTTTAGTAGTTCACAGATATTATGTACCTACAATAAACTATTGTACTACAAAATATCTGCAAAAAAAAATAAGTTATGACAACAACTTAGATACATTCCTAATTTTAATAAAAATTGATTTGTGCATTTGTTTGTAAATATCTGCGAACTAGTGTTCCTATTCGCGTCTATAGCACAAATAATTATTAAGATATTATCACTGATAATTATAAATCTTTTATTTCTTACCGAAAAATGTAGTTAGGTAGTATTATTTCTATCAATAAAAATTTCGAAAAATAAAATATAAATTCATATTCACTTACATGTTACATAGGCACATATAGTTAAATATGTTATATT